>NC_142940.1:41690064-41702564 GCF_046866305.1 Octopus bimaculoides
AATGAAAACACAAGCAGACGATATGGCGTAATGGCCACGAATTCACAAATTCAAGAATATATTTGGGAGTTTCTGATAAATACACTCTAAAGGTTTGTGGGTATGTTTGTCTTTGTGTGTCTGTGTGTGTTTGCCCGTGCGTGTATGTTTGTGTGTACGTGTGTGTTTGCCCGTGTGTGTGCGTGTGTGTTTGCCCGTGCGCATATGTTTATGTGCGTTTAGTGGGTATCTACATGAATATGCGTGTTTATGTATGCCTTTTTATTTTTTTATTCTTTTACTTGTTTCATTCATTTGACTGCTGCCATGCTGGAGCACCACTTTTAGTCGAACAAATCGACCTCCAGGACTTATTCTTTATAAGCCTATTCTATCGGTCTCTTTTTTTTACCGAACCGCTAAGTGATGGGGATGTAAACACACCAACGATGGTGGAAGGACAAACACAGAAATAAATAACAAAAACACACACACACACACACACATACGACGGACTTCTTTCAGTTTACGTCAACCAAATCCACTCACAAGGCTTTGGTCGGCCCGTGAGTCTATCTGTGTGTGTGTGTGTGTGTGGATGTGTGTGTGTGTGTGTGTTTGTGCGTGTGTGTATGTGCATGTATGTTGTGTGTATTTGTATTCATTACTGATTTTATGAATTGCTCCCTTGCAGTGCGGCTGTGATTGTAAGCTTGTATGTGAATGTATCTATATATAATTGTTTCTATATCTATGTACGCGTTCGTGTGTGTATACCTGTGTTTGCATATTGTTTGTGTATTGTATGTGTGTATATATGAACGTGCGCATGTGTGTGTGTGTGTGGCGTGTTTCATTGCAGTTCATCAGAATGAACAACCCTAAAATAGCGTTCTATTCGGAATTGAGTCATCTCAGTTAATGTTGGGCGAGAGGTCGAAGTTATTACATTTTTGAATGTCTCATGGCATATGCAGTAGAAAGCCGCCTTAACTATGGGACGATATTTACACAAGAAGGGACTTTTCTAAGGAATTATGCTGCAGCTGACCCGAAGGCAGTAATTAAATTAGTGAAAGCCAAGGAAACCAGAAATAAACACACACACACACACACATACATGCATACATACAGGCATACACGTGTATATGTATGTGGTGGAAACGGATCTAATCGGTTAACTATAGATTTGTGAGCTTCGGAGGATAATGCCAGTGAAGTGTCAGCTAATTAGATATAATAGGTTAACTGACTAAAGGTTGTTTAATTTGTTCAATGGATTGCATAAATACCAGAGCTATATAATTACACATGACAGGTTACACGTTGAATTAATTCAAGTTGGATTTTTAGAATATTTATCAATGAAAATTTCCCAATCAATGATGATTTTTCAACACGTTCGATCTCTTTCCTTTCTGTTCGTTAAATTTTTAAATGAAGATAGCTGTGTGTTTTATACATTGACGACGAGTGTGTCCTGAAAAGTTTCTGGCTTTAAGGGTATCGCGAAAAGCCTGGTTTGAGGCCCAACTTTCCAAGTTATTTTACAGAGCAAAGAAAAACTGAAGGGACGCTGCAATAAATGTGTGAATCTGAGAGAAGGGTATGTTGAATAAAATCATAATTAACTTATTCTCCTGCTTTTTTGTTTTCACCCAAAGCCAGGAAAGTTTTAGCGCCCACTCGTAAATAGACTTCAATTCTTCAACGTTTGCATATTTATCTTTAATTTGTATTGCGTTGTGAGATAAATTCGTTCGTTTTTTTCCTACTCATTACGCCATTGTGATATGTCTAAAAAGAGGTAAAATTTATTCAAATCTTAAAAGATGATATGAAAAATTATAGAGAAAGAATAGAACTACCAAAAACAAGTAAAAAAACATAAAGAACTACGATAAAAAATATTTTTTGTCTCGATTCAAGTAACGATGGAAAGGCTTAAAATACACAGAAAAGTAAAAGGCGAACGAATTTATCTGACAACCTAATACTATCTATTGAGATGTAACTGGCATAAGGTAAATTAGGAATAGGGCTTGTGGCCTTCATTCTTATCCCTAAGGCCTTTAACAAAGCATTAACGTTAAGTAGTTGCTACTAACCAAACACTGAAACCGGATCGCTTTCTCCTACACTACGCACTCACTTTATGTCCATTTGTTAGTCAGCTATCTATTTGAAAAGTCCTTTTGACAAAAACCATCATACACCGAAGCCATAGATGTAAGCTTTCAAAGGCATCTCGTAGAATTTGATCACCCAATAGATGTTTGTAATGTTTCGAATATTGTTGAGTTTTAACAGAATATCTCCTGGGATGTGTGTGCTAATGGAAAGACCTCTTAAAATTACGTTTTACAC
Organism: Octopus bimaculoides; assembly: GCF_046866305.1. Lineage (NCBI taxonomy): Eukaryota > Metazoa > Mollusca > Cephalopoda > Octopoda > Octopodidae > Octopus > Octopus bimaculoides. The sequence continues at coordinate 41,692,411 of NC_142940.1, forward strand.
TGTTGATTCGATACCACTGGAAGATTAAACAACGATAAAATAGTTATAAAGAAAATATATAATGGAAACGAAATGGAAAAATAGACGGTTTTTACGTTAAAACAACAGCTTATCAATTAACCACTATTCCTGTTTATATGTTTGACACCATCGTCTGTAACGTGCCACTCCATATATGGCACTAATGTGAATATGTCATTAATGGTGTGTGACACTAATAATGTATACATTACAATATACTATACACGATACTAATGTATAGAAAACATTAACGTCTCTATTACACTACTCTTAATGTGACACTAATAGAATACTTAGTGAACAAGGATTTTTTAAATTTATTTTTACTTCGGAGGAGTAATGGACAGCGAGCTGGTGGAATCGATAGATCGTCCGGAAAATGTGTTTTGTTGTGGCTATCTATGTTCTGAGTTCAAATTCCGTCAAGTGAACTTTGCCTTTCATCCTTATTAGAGTTGTTGAAAATAAAGTGCCAACCAGACAAGTACTGAGATTCTTGGTATAGACTGGGCATAGGCAACTATTTTTCGAGAAGTAAGTCATGAGATATGAATTATCATTAGGCGGGTCGCAGTACAAAAACAATTCAAGTTAAGTTTTCTCGTTGGCCTGCCATTCAGAAAGTCTTGTGGGCCACACTTTGCTCAAGACCTGTATAGAATAATCCTCTTCTCTGAAAATTTCTGGCTTTCATAGTAAAATGGTTCCTGTATTGGGAACCATTTTACTATCAAAATGAAAAAAAAAGGCTTCAATATTCTTACTCACCTTCAAGGCAGCGAGCTGGCTGAATCATTAGCACGCCGGGCAAAATGCTTAGCGGGATTTCGTCTGTCCTTACGTTCTGAGTTCAAATTCTGCCGAGGTCGACTTTTCCTCTCATCCTTTTGAGGGTCAATAAAATAAGTACCTGTTGAGCTCTGGGGTTAATGCATTTAGCTAAACCTTTCACTCGAAACTGCTGACCTTTTTACTCATCTTCTTTGATGCGTATTAGCTCAGAGTTGTCTTTCTTAGTATCTGCTACTGAGAAGAAATAACGTGTTTGAAATTCATCCATGAGCCCAATAAGAGGCGCTCTGAGTTGACGATGGTGTTTTAACAACTTTTTGTGCTAAGTGAAAATTTATTTTCTCCACAACGAACTACAGTGGAAAAACCTTTACAAATATAACTCCAACTTACTTGACCTGGCCTTAAGATTATATTCTTTCCGCCAGAGCTTCTCACACCTACATAGAAACAAATATCTATTTGTTTAATTTTCTTTTGATAATAAGTCGAAGCCTAATTATAATCTACAATAATTCTCTAGATGCTTCACTGTTTTCCCAAATTGGCCATTTAAAAACCTAGAATTTTGTTCAGTTCCATTTATACGAAGAAGCATTGCTGTTACTTAACACTTACAGAAAAAAAGCAAGAAAACGAAAGAATATTTTATGGAGACAATAATTTGTCTTTTCTTAAAAATAGTTTTTTTAATTTTTTTATCATGGCTATTCTACTTTGGTTCCAATTTCCTTTTTCTGCAGATCAAAAGCACTGCTTTGCGGACATTTACTATACTGATATAATTCTCGACATTCGACCGCATTAATCAACTTCTCACTCTCAAAGAAATAAACGATAAACAAAACTATTTGAAACTATATAAAAGAAATAAATAATAAATAAAAACAACCCTATCTCTATTTCCTGTTCGAAGCTTCAGATATCCCATCAGAAGACCACGTGACTTTCCTTTTGTTCGATGTTGTACTTAAATTATGTTGAACAAAAAAAAAATCAAAAAAACAAGAAAACAACAACAGTAGCTGTAACAACAGCAACAATAACAACAATGGCAACGACCACAATAAATACAACAGCAATAAAGAGATTATTATATTGTCTTTTCTTCTTGAAGATGTAGCTCATTCACGAAGAACCGAAATAATGCTTTACAATTTCCGTTGTGACATATATAACTCATATTCATACCACTGTGTTCATGTATGTGCGTGTGTATATATATATATATATATATATATATATATATATATATATATATATATATATATATATATATATATATATATATATATATATATAAATGCATGTAGATATATATATATATGCCTGTATATATATATATATATATATATATATATATATATATATATATATATATATATATATAAATGCATGTAGATATATATATATATGCCTGTATATATATATATATATATATATATATATATATACATACACACACATATATATATATACACACACACTCATACGTTCATATATATGTATGTGTAGTTTATATATATATATATATATATATATATATATATATATATATATATATATATATATATATATATATATATATTTACATATATACATACACACACATAGATATATGTATGTATATATGTATGTATATATATACATGCATACATATATATACATACTTGTATGTATATATACATGCATATATGTACATATATATATATATATATGTTTATAGATGCATACATGTATGTATGTATGTATCTTTAAGCTTCATTTCATCTTTTACCTGTTTCAGTCACTAGATTGCGGCCATGCTGGGGTATCGCTTCAGGCAATATGGTCGATCGAATCGACCTCTGTACCTGTTTTTAAGGCTGGTACGTATTTTATCGCTGGCGATTGCAGGAACCGCTAAGTTATAAATGACTATTTGTGTATGCGTGTGGGCGCGCGTGTAGTGAGATGAACAAACAGATAGATAGATAGAGAGAGAGAGAGAGAGAGAAAGAAAGAAAGAAAGAAAGAAAGAAAGAAAGAAAGAAAGAAAGAAAGGAAGAAAGAAAGAGCATCATATATCATTCCGGTGTATTGTGAAAAAATGTCAGCTTAACTAATCTTGGTCATGATAGTTTGTTTCATCGCAGCCCCATTAAACTAGACTTACGGAAAATGATGACCGCTTTGAACTATACAGCAAATTAGTTAACCGTTAGAATGTTGGACAGAATGCGTCAAGGTATTGGTTCCGAGACCCTGCAGTCTGAGTTCAAAGCCCAACGAGACCAATTTTGTCTTTTAGTTCTTTCGAAGTGATTTTAAAATAGTACGAAACCAGATCAGTGGATTTGGCAGAATTATTAGAAGTGGGCGGCCAAGTTGCTTTGTGCTATTTATTTCTCTTTCTTTTCTGACAGCATCACTAGCACCGACACGGATGCTAGGATTTTATCAAGATTTTATCAACCTTCTTTGTTTTGCTTTGAGCTTCTCTTGGATAAAAATTAATAGTATGGAGCGATGAGACTTGTATGTTTGAAAAACTGATTGTCATCCACAATATAAGCCTTACTCGGTCTTGCGTACAAAAATGCAGGTACATGCTAAAGCGTGACACGCGGAAGCGTTAGATCTTGTATTGAGCGCAGTAATGTAACAAAAACCATCATTAACTATATAATGGCCATAAATTACATTGTTGTCAGTCGTACAAGCATTATGATGCTAATTTACATCAACGGTCACGAATAAGTGTCTTTAAGGCGGCGAACTAGCAGAATCGTTACCACGCCATAGTAAACGCTTAACGGAATGTCTTCTGGCTTTATGCTTCGAGATCAAATTCTACCAAGGGCGACTTTGGCTTTTATCCTTCAGGGGTTGATAAATACCGCTCAAGTATTGGAGTCAACGTAATCGACTAGTTTCCTCCCTAAAAATTTAAGGCCTTGTGCCTGTAGCAGAAGGAATTAATAATTATCTTTGCCATGGATAAATACAAAGCCATTAACAAGAAACGAATCGCCAACATGTCAACTTGTTGTCCGGAGCTGTAATGAAGCGATCGGCCGGTCGGCTGCAACTCTCCAAACAAAATACGGCCTTGTCTTTATCTTCTCCACTCATTTCCAGTCGTAACATTTGTTTCAATGTGACTTCAATGTTCGAGCTGGTCGTTAAAATATTTCTTGGAATTGCTGTATTGGAATTTATCCGAAGATAATTTAATGACTTTCAACACAACTTGACACTTATAATTTAGATTGATTATGTAAAAATATTCTCAATGCTAATCACCTTCCGGTTTCAGTATTCATCAATCATTTAGGAAACAATACGTGTAATGTTGTTGTGAAAGGGAACGGAGATGCTGGGAGTCAACTCGGAAAGCAAGCCCATCTTGTAAAGTTTTGTAATCAACGAAATTTTACAGAAAATTTCCTTGATTACACTTGTTGCCAAGAAACATCACTAATATTTTATGTATGTACGTATATATATATATAGGAGTGGCTGTGTGGTAAGAAGCTTGCTTCCTAACCACATGGTTCCGGGTTCAGTCCCACTGCGTGGCGCTTTAGTCTACTATAGCCTTGGACCGACTAAAACCTTGTGAGTGGATTTGGTTGACGGAAACTTAAAGAAGCCCTTCGAATATATATATATACACATATAAATATATATATGTATGTATATATGTATGTATGTACGTATGTATATATATATATATATATATATATATATATATATATATATATATATATATATATATATATATATATATATATATATTTAGTTATTTATATATATATATATATATATATGTATGAATGTATTTGTGTGTTTATGTCTGTCCCCCCACTATCGGTTTACAACCTATGTTAGTGCATTTACGCCCCCGTCAACTAGCAGTTCGGCAAAAGAGACCGATAAAATAAGTATTAGGCTTACAAAGTATAAGTCCTGGAGTCGATTTGTTCGACTAAAGGTTGTGCTCCAGCATGGCCGCAATCAGATGACTGAAACAATTAAAAGAATATGTATCCGTGTGTATGTATATGTAAAAACTCAACTCCGTCGGTTACGAATGACCATGGGTACACCTATGAGGTTTCCCTCCGGGGTACAAGTCCGGGCATAAAGTTGCGTCGCCGGCGAACGCATACCCTAGGGTTATTTTTATGGAAGAGCAGCATTCACTCATGCATACCAGCTTCCCCTCTCCACACTATCAATGTTGTCCAAGGGAAAGTCAAAAGCCAAGACAGCTTGGCACCAGTGACGTTGCAACTCATTTCTACAGCTCAGTGAACTGGAGCAGCGTGAAATAAAGTGTCTTGGTCAAGAACACAACATGCAGCCCGGTCCGGGAATCGAACTCACAACCTCACGATCAAATCAAATTCTTGATTGGGAAACCTCCAGACTCAAAAACGTCCACTGTCTGAAAATAACGCAAATCTGGATTCATCTGAGAAAATCAGTCTATCCCCAAATGAACTGGATTTTTCTGACATCTCCTTAGTCCATTTCTTTCTTTTCATGATATTAATTGGTTGAAGGAGAGGTTTCTTCTAGCTGCTCGTCCATAATACCCAAGCTTATGCAGATGTGTAACACACGTTCTTGGACTAACTTCTATCTGTTTTGCAATGTCAGACGCCTTCGAACGGGGTTCGTTTTCCACAATTCTCTTCAAACAGCGAAGCTTCCTTTCCTAGAGCCAGGTCGGCCGGGACGAGAATCTGTTGATTCTTTTCCTTGGCTTTTGAATTGCACTATAATTCTATTAACAGTAGCAAGATGAATTTGAAGATTTTCGGCAATTTTTCACTGGCTAAGACTAGCCTCAAATTGCCCAACAATACGACCTCTTTCAAAATATGGCAGTTCTGCTGAATTTTTTTTTTTTGGGGCGTAGCATGGTTACTCTTTGCAAATGTTTATTATAATGGCACCTGGACTGAAAAAGAATAATTATATTGTAAATTCTACTCCGCTGAAAACATTAGATCAGAAATTTTGAAAATTAAATGTGTCTATTTACTTCCTGCATGTCGGTGTATATATATGCAAATATATATATATATATATATATATATATATATATATATTTATATATATATATATATATATATATATATATATATATATATATATAAATATATATATATTTATTTTAATATATATATATATATACATCTGTATGTTTTGCGTTTGTCCCCAACCACTGCTTGATAAGCAAAGTCGGTTTCTTTACACCTCCGTAACTTAGCGTTTCGGCAAAAGATTCAATAGAATGAATAGCGGACTTAAAAATAATAGTACTGGGAACGAGTTGTTCGACTAAAGCCTTCAAGTAAAAAAAAAAACAAATATATATATATATATATATATATATATATATATATATACACACACACACACACATATACAAACAGATAGTGCAAATATACGAATTTTCTATGATTTTGATGAGATTAACAAATCGAGGTTAACAAATCGTTCATCGATGTTTTTTGTCATTCTTATCGATTATTACATTGGCACAACACAAAAATATAATGTGGGGGTTGGATTTCCGTCGTCAGACGACGAGGATTCAGTTTGTTCAGATGACGTATCTGCTCCTGTTTTAACATACATGCAGCTGAACATTCTACGGAGAGGTATTTTTCACGTATTGAGAATCAGCATGATATTGTGCGTGAGAAGGATGTGACCTTTTGAAATACAGATAAAATTCACCCGAGGAGCTCTTAAGCAATTTCCGTCAACTTCGTTTCGTTCAAAAGTTATGGGCCAGCCTGAAGTTATAGAAAATGACATTTGTCCAAGATGTAGCACAGTAAGATCGAACCGAATTTTCATTGTTGTGAAGCGAATTTCTGCATTGATACATAATCGAAATAATTCTTTCTCCTTTTGACATAAGGCCAGCATTTTTGAGCAGAGGAAGCAGGGCGATTATATCGACCCCGATACTTGACTGATACTTATTTTATCGATTACGAAATGATGAAAGATAAAGCTGTCCTCGGCGAGATTTGAACTCAGAACGGAAGCGGAATATATGTTACTAAGCATCTTTTCCGATGTGCTAACGATTCTGCCAGCTCGCCACATTATACAATATCATATTAATGTAATAATTCCTTAGACTATAGGCACGAGGCCTGAAATTTTGGAGGAGAGAGCTAGATAATTGCATCAACTCCAGTGCTACCGAACCCTAGAAGATGAAAGACGAAGTTGACCTCGGCTACATTTGAACTCCAGACAAAAAGACGGACGAAATGCTGCTGAGCATTTTGTCTAGCGTGCTAATGCTTGTGCCAGCTCACTGCCTTATGATAATGTAATAATATAGCTGCAAACCAATCAGAAAGTTGCTCGTGGTTGTTCGATTTCAAGGAAATGGTAATCAATTCGAATATGAGCCACTCGAAAAGCCCAGATGATTGTTTCTTGAAAAGAAAGAAAAAAACTGTCAAGTACAAGTACTGTACTTAAGATGGTGAATGAAGTTTTTTTTATTCAGCTGAAATTATAAATGTAACGAGAAGGAAAACAAACCGTTAGCGTAAATGAAATTGTACATCAGGGGCAAAGGTGAGAGCTACAAATATATAACATTCAAACCTAAATAAGCAGTGAGAATTGCTATGATGAGGACTTCGGATATGTTCAACTTTATTAGACCTCATCAGCTGAAAATCGTCAGCATATAACAATTGGATCACATAACTTTATTACTTTTACTGTAAAAATAATTCACTACTTAGACAAATTAAGGACTTTGGAAAACTTGCTCTTAATTCTAATTAGTTTTCTTTTTATTATGGGCATAATTTCAAGTGACTAGAATATATTTTCGACTCACTACCTTAAGTTTATAAACCCGTACTTAAATGCATATTATTTATGCAGAATACATACATGAAAAATGTTCCAAATGCCGTTATTTTAAATTGTCCCAATTAGAGACTCTGCTAAGTCTGTGTCTTTGGAGTCATGTGTTGGCTATGCTTCACTGAAGAGGTTTCATAAGGCAGAAGCATACCCGAAGTTGTCACCATATATTATGAAATGGCAGGCTAATATCACTTCCTGTGTATACATACATGTATGCAGGCTCGCACGCGCGCACGCACATACACTCACTCACACACACATACACACTCTCACACACACACACATGAATGTATCCATTTAATCTTTTTTCAATTGAAATTTTATAATTCACTTTATTTTTTAGATAAACTTTTCATTAAATAATATATTCTTCTCATTACAGGTTTCATTTCTGATGAATAGAAATTATTTTCGTCTCGCAACATTAAGTATGTTAGGCCACGCCTTACTAGATCTCTGCAGTGCAGAATGCACGGCAAGAAATATTTCCAGTATCATGAATATCAAATACTTACCTAATCGAATTCATTAACAGTTAAAAGATTGTGGAAAAAGTCATTACATTTTCCAGTCCTTGTTGGAGTGTATCAAGTTGCGTCACTCATGCCAGCTATGCCAGAATCTCCATTGCCTGACAGGTCAAAGGTTATAGGCCACACATTGACCACCTCTTCTAAGATATAAAAATGGCTTTGCGTAGTATCAACAACCCTACCGCAAATAAAACAGAGTTACAGACACATCGATTATAACTGAAAACCAACAAAATCTAAGACAAGAAGGCCTTCCTTCAGGGAAATATATGAGGTTTAGTTGAAAGCTGGGATCATTTTCGAGAGAAGCACGGGGTCGAGAACAGTAAAGAAAAGTTATACTTATACTCTCTTGGGAACAAAGGACTTAAGGATGGAATTTGGAAGATAAGCTCTCTCTTTAACTCTTTACTCTTTTACTTGTTTCAGTCATTTTGACTGTGGCCATGCTGAAGCATTGCCTTTACTCGAGTAAATCGACCCCAGGACTTATTCTTTGGATGCCTAGTACTTATTCCATCGGTCTCTTTTGCCGAACCGCTACGTTACGGGGACGTAAACACACCACCATCGGTTGTCAAGCGATGTTGGGGGGACAAACACATACACACATACACAGACATACATACATATATATACATATATACGACAGGCTTCTTTCAGTTTCCGTCTACCAAATCCACTCACAAGGCTTTGGTTGGCCCGAGGCTATAGAAGAAGACACTTGCCCAAGGTGCCACGCAGTGGGAATGAACCCGGAACCATGTGGTTGGTAAGCAAGCTACTTTCCACACAGCCACTCCTGCGCCTATAGCGTCTATTTTTTTAAAAATATTTACTGGTGTATAATATATTTATTTGAGCTGTGTATGATAACTAGTCACTGGATGTTATTTTTACCACATTGGCAACGATTGTTTCATTTTTGTACCACAAATACCAACAACGTCTACAAGTTTACAAGCATTGCTCTTCCTGACATTAGGAGTAAAACTGCAAAGGAGAATAACATTGCTGATATACATCAGGGATCGAAACCATATGCTCTAGACAGCTCCTCAAACATTAAACAAACTGTCAGAGCTTGACAAAAATAAATAAACCCAACAGCTACATGCAAACAACTAACCACCCACCGTGGAGCTCTCTAAATAAACAAAGGTGCGGCGATTTCCGTGAAGAGATAAGCACACAACGTTATCGCTACCATTAATACCAGTAGAACTTGCTCGCAATTTCATAAATACTATAGCTGCCATATTTATCACTGTGCATATTTACTTACATCTGTATCAAAGATGTGAATGTTTGTAAACTTGACTTCTGAATATCTATGTGTGATAAGGTGTATTGGAACAATCACTAGCCAGTTTTTTTTTTTTCCAGGGATTCGATCACTACAGATGTAATATTGCGGTATCGAAGACATTAAGATTGCTTTCAGAAGTTGTCAGAAAATATTGGAACAAATATTCGAAATGTACGTAAAATCGAATTATACAAACACACGCGCACACAAGCATGCACAGTCTCACACACACACACACACACACACACACACACACACGCGCACAAACACGCACACACAAACACAAACAAACACAAACACACATACACTCACACAGATTGATGTATATATATATATATCTATGCATATGAATACATATGAGTCTATATGTGAGTATAAATACATATACATATTTATATTCCTGTAAGTGTATCAATCGCATACACACACACAGACACACACGCACACACACACAGTGTTTCCTTGAAGCAGAAAACCTTCTCAAAGTGTTACTCAAAGCTTCACGTAACAGATCATCAGACAGCAGGCTGATAACCGGTTACGTGAAACTCCTGAATAGTCATAATCAACAGTGAAAAATGGTCGAATGTCTTCGT
>NC_142940.1:41707564-41715064 GCF_046866305.1 Octopus bimaculoides
TACTGGTTTGGTTGAGTTAGGACATTCCACAAACCTATTCTGTTCATTTAATGATCTCCCAAACTATGTTCGAGTGCAGCAAAATTTTCCAATGACCATTTTTTCTTTTCTTTTTTTTCTTTTCTTATTTTTCTTTCATTTTTTTTTTTTTTGTGAGACATTTGGCTTTGAAACACACTGACGTTCATTTTCATGACTGAAATTTGGATTATATTCTAAATAAATGAATAATTGAAACAAACAAATAAATAAATATAAGCTTGAACAAATAGGTGAAAATTAAAATGAAAAAAGAAAAAAATTGACAAACAGCAAAAAAAAAAAAAAATTACAGCTAAACACAACTATAAAACAAAAAATAAAGCTATTCGCCATAGTTCAACCAAACGTCACTTGCGAGCGTGCACTGCTTTGTAAAATGAACCGTGCTTTCTTTAATTATTAGAAATGGCTACTTAGACGCGAGCAAGCATAGCCACCTTCTCAGCTCCCTCTCCATTAACCCTACGGAGCATCCAGGAAAGAGAACTCCCCCAGCACTCAGTACTCTTTACAGGTGAGTAGACTGGAGCAACGTGAAATGATGTTCTTGATTGAAGCACACAAATCACCACTCCCGCTGCACGAATTGAACCCATTGCCGTATGATTATTAACCGAAAATCCTAATCATAGGTCTTCGCTATTACTTCCTAGCATTTCACTGACTATACAAAATGCTCACAAAAGCACCAAGTGGCTCATATCATTTCATAGTTCCGAAGATGTTCGCAGGTAGAGACTATGGTTCGTATTTGTTACATTAACAGAAGTTTAAATGGAGGCTGGAGAGTAAAATTACCGTGAAGAACCAAGAGGATGGAGAGGAGAAGGGTATAACTGCCGTGATGACACTGGCAGAGATATACAGAGACTTAGGTGTGAGGTTGGATATGATGACAGATGTATGAAGTGAAGAAGACAGCAGGAACTAGTTCAGTATAGGACAGACGTAGTGGTGAATTAAATATAAATAAATAGACAGTGTTCATATAAACGTACATAATGAATGATCGAGAGAGATAGATAGAGAGGAAGTGAGAGATATAGACACATAGATAGAGAGAAAGAGAAATAGAGGGAGAAAGTGAGAAAAGTACGAGAGGGGTATAAAAGCTGTCATTTGAGAATAAGAGATATAACGTCACGGAGTTTGGTAGATTAGATAGATAGATAAATAGATAGATAGATAGATAGATAGATAGTGTTTGAACGGATAATTTGAAAAATAGAGATAGAGAAAGATTGATAGTTTGATAGAGAGAGAGGTGGGGGAAGAGATGAGAGAGAGAGAAAGAGTGAGAAAGAACTAGAAGTAAAGGAGAGAAAAGTGTGAAAGGAAAGACTTAGATGATTTATGATAGGAAGACCTAGATTTTATGACACCGAAATTATATCTAGGTTTTTAGATATAATTTCTATATTTCTAAGAGATATTATATAGTTAATTTACCATGAGGTTTTTTGTTTCCAAAGCCATTGTGTAGTAGTGAAGAAACTGTTTAGTTCAAGCCACATTTAATGGATCTCTAAGACATGTGAAGGTGCATGACTCAGTGGTTCGAGCGTCGGGCTCACAATCATGAGATAGTGGGTTCGATTGCCGGACCGGGCTGTGTGTTGTGTTTTTGAGCAAAACACTTTATTTCACGTTGCCCCAGTTCACTCAGCTATAGAAATGCGTTGCGACATCACTGGTGCCATATTGTATCGGACTTCGCCTTTCCCTTGGATAACATCGATGGCGTACGGAGAGGGATTGACTGGTATGCTTGGGCAACTGCTGGTCTTCTATAAACAATCCTGCCTCGGACTTGTACCTAGGAGGGGGACGTTCATGGTGCAATCCAATGGTCATATATAACCGAGGGGGTTCTTTACCCTAAAACTAGTGGAAAGGAAAGGGGATGGGAGGGAAAAAGGCGTTCTCAAATCGCGGGACCTGACTCAAATGCTTGAAATCGTATGGATTCCGTTGAAGGGTCCAAGCTGCTACGTGGTGTTAGCAAACCGAATAGCCATGGAGGAATTTGCATTCACAATGCAAGGAGACGGAATAAATTGCCGCCAAGTATCAGATCCGATGTTCTTACAATTCTTTCAATCAACCACCTTGGATTGTCTTTATTTTTCTTTAAAATAAAACTTTAAAAATAAATACGAATGGATGAAAGACAAAATCGCGCCCTATGGGTGCATGAACTCAGATTACAAATACCGCGTGGAGTACTGTCCGACGCTCTAACAACTTGACCAATCTACTGTTTTATATGACACTATGAATGAATGGCGTCAATTATTTCAGCCCCTGCCAGTGATAAAGTTTCTTAATACCAGAGCTTTCCAAACTTTTCAAAATGGTGGTTCTGATTTTAAAAATAAAATTGTTCGTGACACATTAATTACATTTGTTACCAAATACAAAATTAACAAAATAAATTAAAAAAAAATTAAATATCATATCACGTGTCACAAGTCTAATTAAACGCAGCGCCATTAGATCTCAAATATCCTTCAAATATCGCACAGCCGGCTTATTCATAAAAATTAAATTAAATTTGATTTGATTTCGCAGCACATCAAGAGATTATCAATCAGAAGACCACTAAAGTTCCGCGGCACAAAGTTTAAAAACCTCTGCTGTATACATTCACTCGATCTGCTAGAAATAACAACTTAATTTCCCTCGAATACCATCCTGTTTCCTTAGAATGACGGAACGATACACTGAGTACTTTAGTTTTTCATATACTTTGCTTGAAACAAACATAGACTGATCTCAACTAGAACAATTTTCATCATATATGCAGAATCTAGGTTTCCGAGGGGTTAAATAACAACACCGTCTACTATTTCAACAAAACAACACAGCAGCAGCAACATTTGCGAATGATAGAAAATATGAAACCAATTTCTTTTTGTGGAGATACGGATCCACCTACACAAATGATGTTTTTATTGTAAATGAAATTTCTGGTCATTAATAACCAATGTTAGATGTATTATCTCTAGAAATAAATTATTATCTCTAGGAATAAATTATGAATAGATAAAACAGCGGATTTGGACAACTTGAAATGTATCGGAAGCCTTCTTTTGTATTCTAGTTGTCGGTCTATTGTGCGTTCGTGCGTGTGTATGTGTGTGTGTGTGTGTGTGTGTGTGTGTGTGTGTGTGTGTGTGTGCGTGTGTGTGTTTATTTGTGTGTGTGTATGTTTGTGTGTCTGTGAGTGTGTGTATGTGTCTGTATGCGCACACACAAAGGCATACATACATACATACATACATACATATATATATATATATATATATATATATATATATATATATATATAATTCAAATTCATAGAAAAGCAAAGACGAAGACAGGTGTAGGAACAACAAGCAAGTGTATTAGTTAGACGCTCGGGAGAAATACATACACGCACACACACACACGCACACACACGCGCGCACGCACACACACACACGTATATATATATGCACATATATATGCATACATACGCACATACACAAATGCATGCAGATAGAGTGATACATAGATAGATAGATAGATACGTAAATACGGCTATGTAGTGAAGAAGCTCATTTTGCAATCATGAGGTTTCGTGTTCTGTTCCACTGCTCATCATCTTGGACAAATATATTTTACTGTTGTCACGGACCAATCAATATATGAGTATGCTTGTTTCTGTTGCCAACCGGTTTTGTTTTGTTTATGTTCCAGTTCGTTAGTAGTTCGGCAAATATATATATATATATATATACATACATACATACATACATACACACACACATATATATATATATATATATATATATATATATATATATATATATATATATATATATATATATATATGCATTGGGTTGGGAAGTAAAAGTCATTTTTTTTTGTCATACAAAGAATGAACTTTAATCAATTATATATTTTCCACATTTTGCAAACTTCGAAATAAATGGTAATCTGATGGTGCAAGGTCAGGGCTATATGGTGGATGTGACATCACTTCCCAACCAAGCTCCAATAATTTTTCACGAGTTAGCAAAGACGTGTGTGGTCTAGCGTTGTCATGGTGAAAGACGATTGCTTTACGATTTGCCAATTCTCGCCGTTTTTCTTTGATTGCTTCCCCCAGTTTAATTAGTTGTTGACAGTAATCATCTGAATTGATCGTTTGGTTCCTTCGAAGCAGCTCAAAATACACAGCACCTTTGTAAACTCACCAAATTGACAGCATGAACTTTTTTATGCAATTCAGCTTTCGATGTGGATTTTGCTAGTTCATTACGCTTGGACCATGATAGATTTTGATTGATTTTATTGTAGATAATACATTTTCCATCACCAGTGATGATTCGTTTCTAAAAAGGTTGATTTCATTGCGTTCGAGATGCATATCGCAAATATTGATTCATTGTGCTAAGTGAATCTCTTTCAATTTGCGTGGAACCTAAATATCGTGTTTCTTAACGAGTCCAAGATATTTTAAGTCATTTTTAGTTGATGTGTGTGATATAGTTAACCTCTCTGCAATCTCTCGCACAGTTATATAACAATCAAACTCAATTTTGACTTTGATTTGGTCATCAACAACTTCTGTAGGTCGACCAGAACGTTGGTCATCTTTGAGTGAAAAATCTTCTGAACGGAATTTTAAAAACCATTTCTGATATGTGCGTTCTGTTAAGTAATCAACACCATAAACTTCACACATGTTTTTGTGAGCCTCAAAAGCTTTCTTGCCTTTATGGAAATAAAAAAGCAAAATATGGCGAGATGTTCGTTTTTGCACTCCATGTTAAACAAAATTACGCGCAATTTGCTTCTAAAGTAAGCTAACAGTAACAGCTATCAAATGTCAAAAGGGAAAAAATCATAGCATTGAAAAAAGTCATTCAAGAAAATCGCAACTCTATTTGCGAAAAACGAAATTACCTTCTTGCCAACCCAGTGTATTATATTTACAAACATACAAACACACATACGTTACTATATATATATATATATATATATATATATATATATATATATATATATATATATATATATATATATATATATATATATATATATAGATATAGATATAGATATACAGGGCAGGGAATCGTCAATTAGTAATAAAATTAATAATTAACAATTTTGCCGGGTAGCTCAGTATGAAAAAACCTTATCGGTAAAACTATTTATAATCATAAATATATAGGGATTAGCAGTATTCTGCTTCTCCAACATACTGAGAATTCAGAAACAGCAGCCAAAGAACTACTGATTCCAAAACTACAAATTTTTCTCTAATTGATAGCGATATTTATGGTACACACAGAACAAAAAACAGAACAGAAGAGTAAAAAACAAACCTGCCTTAAATTTATTTGGTACGACGTTTCACGGTTAGGGGGATGAATTACCTCATTCCGATCTTCAGCCAAATATTTTAATAAATTTGCCAATGTCTAAATAACTCACGTTAATTTTGACCATGCGACATCAAGACCACGTGAGGCAGACATTAAGAAATTTATCGGCCAGTGAGTTTAAAATCTCTCACCCCAATGAATTCAATTCAGTGTGTATCATAAATAGTCCCGCATAGAAAAAAGTCCCGTACGACTTGTTGCGGTTTAGCTATCCACCTTAGAGGTATTACTAAAATATAGATATACAGGGTAGGGAATCGTCAATTAGTAATAAAATTAATAATTAACAATTTTGCCGGGTAGCTCAGTATTTCTTTAGCTGCTGTTTCTGAATTCTCAGTATGTTGGAGAAGCAGGATACTGCTAATCCCTATATATTTATATATATATATATATATATATATATATATATATAACCACGAAGAGTATGTTCTCTGAGAACATACTCTTTGTGGTTATATATATATATATATATATATATATATATATATATATATATATATATATATAACCACGTGGTTATTTATATATATATAAATAAAGGTTACAAACCTCATTGAGGGAGAGCAAAATCCTATGAAACTACTGGTTAGTTATCGTATTTTATATATATTTATTTATTAAAATGAAATAAGAAAAGAGAGAGATAATTAATAAATTGTTATTTATTAAGTAAAAAATTGACTAACATCCCTTACAGCTGTTTCAATTCAAAACCTTAAGAAAACTAATTACTAAAATTAAAAATTATTTTGAGTAAACGGCTGCAAACCGATAACTGATGAAATTTATACATAGATAACATAGTATAAAACATGGTATATACCTTAGAAAGGGGAGTAAGGTTGTGTATATTGGAGTTGTACAGTAAGAATAGATCAATATATTCATCTAGAGTGTTTAGTATAAGAAAAAACTCAAGTAGATATATTGTATAAATGTCATATATTATGATATCATGTCCATCCGTATTAAATCATTAGAAATTTAGTATGTAGAGTTTAATTCAAGTGTGTATAGTTATTATTAATATCTAATTATGGTGGAAGACATTCCAGGCAATCTATTA
The DNA here is from genome assembly GCF_046866305.1 of Octopus bimaculoides. Classification (NCBI taxonomy): domain Eukaryota; kingdom Metazoa; phylum Mollusca; class Cephalopoda; order Octopoda; family Octopodidae; genus Octopus; species Octopus bimaculoides. The sequence continues at coordinate 41,714,093 of NC_142940.1, forward strand.
CTTATTATAAATATCGAAAGGGTTAAAAAACTAATTTCCTATTGATTTAATACGGATGGACATAATATCATAATATATGACATTTATACAATATATCTACTTGAGTTTTTCTTATACTAAAGACACTAGATGAATATATTGATCTATTCTTACTGTATAACTCCAATATACACAACCTTACACCCCTTTCTAAGGTCTATACCATATTTTATACTATGTTCTTTAGGTATAAATCCATCAGTTAACGGTTTGCAACTGTTTACTCAACATGCAGGAATCGAACACCTATTTTGTATATCTTAACCTAGGTTTGACGAGATTCGACTATCAAAATAATTTTTAATTTTAGTAATTAATTTTCTTAAGGTTTTGAATTGAAACAGCTGTAAGGGATGTTAACTAATTTTTTAATTAACAAATAATAATTTATTAATTATCTCTCTATTTTCTGATCTTATTTATATATGTATGTATGTGTTTATGTGTGTGTGTGTGTGTGTGTGTGTGTGTGTGTGTGTGTGTGTGTGTGTGTGTGTGTGTATACTAGTGGGACCATGGAAATTCTACGGAATGGAAAAAATTAAGAGGACCTATTTAAGAAAAAAAGGATGATTTGCATTTTCATAGAATTCCCCACCTGGACGGGACGCCGGTCCGTCACTAGATAATTCATTTTTGCCAGCTGAGTGGACTGGCGCAACGCGAAATGAAGTGATTTGCTCAAGAACACAACGTATCGCCCAGTCTAGAAATCGAAACCGTAATCTTACGATCATGAGTGCAACGCCCCAACCACTAAACCACGCACATCCACCAGAGGAGAATAGCGTTTTAGTGATGAGCTTTTTCTTAAAAGTGGCATGAAAAAGACATGATAGTAACCGTGTGTGGTGGATGGTTGGTGTATGTGTATGTGGATAGAAGAGAGAAGATTCATAGTTTGCTGAAAAGTATTTATGAATGTTGGGATGT
>NC_142940.1:41720064-41765064 GCF_046866305.1 Octopus bimaculoides
TACGTGTAAGACTATCTGTCTTTCACTCACCTTAACCTCCATTTGTCTATTATTCCCCATATACCTAACATTCTCTCTCCCCCTCTCTCTCCTTCGCTCCCTCGCTCTCTCTTTCTCCCCCTCTTCTTCATTCCTATGTCTTAGGTTTATAGCTAGAGAATCTTGTCTAATAGCTATTTACATATGTTTAATTATACATAAACGCAACCATATGTACCACTGCTTAAACTTGTTCGTACAAATATGTCACACACGTATGTAAGCTAAGATGCGAATGTGTGCCTATACGCACGAACATACATGCAAACACACACACATAGGCATATATATATATATATATATATATATACGCATATATATGTGTGTGCGTGCTTATGTGTGTATATATATATATATATACATATATAGATAATACATATATATACATACATATGCATACATACAAACACAATTACACGCACGCATATATATATATATATATATATATATATATATATATATATTCGTCTATGTGTATATATGTACGCATGCAGTTGTATATGCAGCACGACTGATTGGTTCTAAAATTCCTTTCGCAACGTCGGTGTCTGCGTTCGAGCCCGTCTTGGGAAACTCTCATTTTCTTTAGCCTTGGTACCATCAATAATTTACGAACGAAAATCGAAAGGCGGAAAATGTACAAAAGCCTGTTGGGTGGCTTATACCAGTCATTCCAACGGTACTATAGTGCTCCAACTCTGCTTGGGAAGTACGTTAAAGGTCTACGTAACTACGGAACACTTAACCACTCACAGGTTATCTCAGCAGTGAGTATATATATATATATATATATATATATATATATATATATATATATATATATATATATATATATACGTACGTGTGTGTATGCATATATATGTATATATATATATATATATATATATATATATATATATATATATGTATGCATATATATATGCAAATATATATATATATATTTGCATATATATATATATATATGCATACATATATATATATATATATGCAAATATATATATATATATATATATATATATATATATATATATATATATATATATATGTATGTATGTATATACAGACATGTACATACATATGTACATATACATAAATATATACACACATATGTACGGGAACTTTAATACCTTACTTTGAGTAATAATATGTGTCCAAGCTTACTCATTCTTTGAGGTTCTCGTTCCTTGCGCAATATAAATACATGTGTATGTTTATCTAGCAATACATGCACACACAAACATACACATACGTCCGCACATATAAAGATATGTTTGTATATACAGTGTGTGAGAGAGAGAGAGAGAGAGAGAGAGAGAGATAGAGAGAGAGGTACATACAATCATATACATGTAAATACATGTATGTATATATGTGTGTAAGTTTGTATGTACACACACACACGCACACATACACATATATGCATTTACATACACAAACACAGACGCAGATACAAACACACACACACACACACACACATACTGTATCGCTATAACCACGCATATTTACAAGCACTCGCACATAGCACTCACGATATATTTACACGATATAATCCCAGGCGTGCCCAACCTAGGGAACTGGTTTGTTACTAAAATATTAAAGACAGCTTTATCTTTCCACTAACATTATGTAGAATCACTAATTTTTTTCGTTTGTCAGTTTATATTGCTCTAAGGCTAGATTTAAAAAAAAAACAGTCGTCGTTGTTGTTGTTGTTGTTGTTGTTGTTGTTGTTATTCCACTTTCTATTTTATTTTACCATTTTATTGGTTTCTTTCATTCTTCAAGCGATGTTTATGTCTCTTTCCTGTCTATATATTATCCATTATCTTCGTTTTTGTTTTTCTCTTTTATAATTTTCTTAATGTTTTTGTCTTATTTTTTTCTGGTCTTTATTTTTTTTTTTTTAATTTTTTTTTTGCATTCTTTTACTATAAGCTACAGAAGTTTAGAAATGTCAGTAAGTTGGAAACTTTGAAAACAGACTTCAATTCCGTTTCAAGACAGTCGTCCATTATTTAAAAGTCCCCCTCAGCATTTTGGCTTTATTATCTGGCAACGAAACAAACACTATTCGGATCACAAGAAGGGAAGCTAAGTATAAAAGCTGAGATCAATATCAATCCTAAATTTCGATCAATTGAAACAATTTCATATTCGTCTAAAGGAGTAGTTTTAAAATTACTATAGAGAACAGGAAAGAAATTTCTGTGAAGCCAAACCTTTGAATCGGTCTCGATACACGCCTTACTCAACTTACGTCAAAATATAAAATTTCTTTTCATCTTAATTATAGAACTTTTTGCCGTTCATTAACTTATTCATTAACCATTCATTACTTTATTCAAAGTATTTTCATAGGTTTGTTGTAAATGTTCATGATTGTTTTTCAGACTTTTAGTAATGCATTCTTTCATACGTTCTCAATAATATGAAACTTTATTTTTATATGTCCCAAATAACTCTAGTAGTTGAAAAAAATTGGAAATGTGTATCACATATGATACATGGACGCCAGAGAAATGTGTTCAGGCCTCTCTGACACATTTTATCATCCTGCATGTCACATGTGATGCACAGAACAGACAAAAGATTAAAGACGCAAGAAATAATATTGTAAGGAGTCATCAACGGAACTGTTAGTAATATACTCGAAAAGATTACACATTTCAAAGAATTCATTACCAGAATCGTCTGTAGTATGCGGCAATTACGAAACTACAGACAATTCGTTGAATTCGAAGACTAGAACTCGATTCGAACTTGAAACTTTATATGAATATTAACATTCTCGTCATATTATTTCTGTACGTTAAGGCGGCGAGCTGGCAGAATCGTTTGCACGCTGGGCGAAATGCTTAGCGGCATTTCGCCGGTCACTACTTTCTGAGTTCAAATTCCGTCGTGGTCGACTTTGCCTTTCATCCTTTCGGAGTTGATAAAACAAGTACCAGTTGACCACTGGAGTCGATAAAACAAGTATCGGTAGAATACTGATGTCGATGTAATCGACAAATCCCCACCTCCCCTAAGCTGCCCTTGCGGCAAAAATTTGAAATAATTATTTCCGTATGTTTGTTAATAGACAAGAGGAAATAACTCACAACTGTTGTACGTCCTCGCAGAGTGATAAGCTTGATGGAGTTGATGCTCGTTTTCATCATCTATAGTTTAACTAAAAATGCTACTTGGCATGGGAAAGAATTCCAGAGGATTGTAGTTACGGGGAGGAAGGGTTATTGTTGTTTAGTCCCGGATTACCCGTGGTCGAATAGGCTTAGGAATGACTAAAAGCGTTCCATGAGATAATTATGTTTATAATTTTATTATGTACAGGTCCATACTTTCCAGTATGACATTTTAATTTTCGATGAGTATGATTTTGCTGTGTATTTGGCTATTGTTCATACCATGCTGATGTTCCTTCATTAGTTCCCAAACGACAGAATGGTGGGTGTGCTTCTCGATAGGTCTGTCTAAGAAACTTCCTCTTTAGCTCCGACAGGAGTGGTGGGGGTCTCCTTCGTTAGCTCAGAAAGAACTGGGTAAGGGAGTATTCTCTTTAGCTCGGAAAGGCCGAGGGAGCCTCTCTCATTAGCAAGAAAATAACTGAAGTGGGAGCTCTCTTGTTAACACGGAAGAACAGAAAAAGTGTCGGGATGAAATGTGTGTGTGTGTGTGTGTGTGAACCGTTGGTCCCGAGAAAGGACGTATCCAATTATCTAATTCAGAGGAGCAGAGGTAGTTCTTTTAGTGTCAGAAGAAATGTAGAGTAGCCTCAGTACAAGTAGATGCGAGCAAGTGGATCAAGTATGTTAATGATCGAGTCTTTACTATTGAGTTGGACGGATTTCTCCTGAATTTTAAACACCGACTTTTGGGTGTATAATATCAGCACTGTCTCAGATATGCGAACTATATCTTAACTATTACATCTGTCTATGCTAGTAGAAATATTTTGAATGGAAGTGAGGGAGAATCTAAAGGTAGAGTAATATGCGTAGTGAGTAGAAAATATTGCATGAAATGCAAGAGAAAGAGGGCAATGAATCCATCAAAGTCAGCAATGTTGTGAGATGAAGATATAACGCAACAAATATCTAAAGCGAGAGAAGAGAGAGGGTGAGGGAGAGAAAGTGGGCGGAGACCATGTGTGTGTGTGTGTGTGTGTGTGTGTGTGTGTGTGTGTGTGTGTGTGTGTGTGCGTGTGCACAGAAGAGGAGCAAAGGAAGTTTGATATATAACAACAGATAGATAAATGGAGATGGAGAATATAGAAAACAAAGAAAGAGTGTACATGAATGAATGGGGAGGGTCAGGGTTTGAAAACATGGCGTGGAGAAATACGATCACATTCTTTTTGATATATTTATCTGCACAAGCATTTGTTTGCGTATCTACAGCATCCACATCATTGCAGTACATCTGGGGCCAATTAACTAAACTAGTGCTGAAGTGTGTTAGTACATGGTAAACTATTGCTCCAGATTTTCTTTTGAACTCTGTTACACTCTGTATTCAATTGTCCTGCACCTATTACAGAGATAACAACTAATTAATCAAGGTATTATATTTCAGGTTCTCCAACTCGAGCTATTACAAGATTTTGCAATTTTTTTTTATAGTTACATTTTCTCTTGATATAGAATAAGCTTTTCGAAGAACATAAAGAAAATTGGCACGTTCTGAGTGCAGTTCACACTTCTATTAAAAAAATGGTCTAATATTTCACGACTTACACTTGTGCTCATATATACACATCTATCTATCTATCTATCTATCTATCTATCTATCTATCTATCTATCTATATATATATATATATATATATATATATATATATGTGTGTGTGTGTGTGTGTGTGTGTGTGTGTGTATGTATATATATATATATATATATATATATATATATATATATTGGTTTCTAGCATTGATACAAGAGCTAAAACGTGTATGTTCACATATGTTTGTATGTATAAGTGTGAACGTGTGAATGTTTTGTTTGTTTGTAATTGTGTGTAGCTGATTTAATCGATCCTAGTATTTGGCTGGAACATTTTTTTTTGTCGGTGGGTGAAGAGTAAAGTTGATCTTAGTGGTATTTAAACATAGAGCATAAAGGTTCCTTTGCATTCAGACTTTTTCGATCAACCACTAGATGAAACCTCTACTTACTGTATACAAACTATCTATGTCCATTGCTGGTCTTCCCTTTCAAGGCTATCAATCTTGGAAAGGGCACGACTGTGCTTCCACACTATTGCTTGAACAATGACATGAAATTTTTAAGTTTTTCAATATTATAGTTTCTCCTGTTTTACATAATTGGCATCATCTGAAATACACTTAACAAAATTAATGACAAATTTAAGAGAGAAATTAGTCTCCAGCATTGAACCAATATCAACATAGTAATCGAGAGGTTGAACAACATTAGTGATGAACGGAGTTCTACAATTATTATTCGATATTTCTAATTTCTACCGTCCATATCCGTTCAGTATTTGATAACGATACAACGTTATAGATTACATTGGCTTAGAGATCACCATATGTGCCAAGCCTTTACTTTTCGATAAGGTCACAGTATGGATAAAATATCAGTCATCATATGTTTATTCGATGTTAAGTATGGGGTCGTATGTAAGCGCAGATATATGTGATTGCATCGGTCCACATATATAGGATGTTTTGAAAAGTTTATTCAACAGTTCCGACACAGTTTTGTGTAGAGATGACATAGTCTTGTGTAGACATGAACATACGCTAAATTTAGAAGGGACCTTATCAGCACCATCAATTTGCTGAACGCAAAAATAATCATTAATACCAACCCAAATGTAGCGAATGTCTTATATATCATCCTTCATTTCGATCACAATATTTATGAACCCCACTACAAGTCTAATGTGAGTCTAAAATGTGTAAACGCTAAATCATGCCAATCGCATGTAAAGTTTGAGAATTTAATCAATACTATGAGCACAACTATTGCTAATTTCTTTCATAGACCTCATATTACGATCTGGCTTCACACCAGGTTCTCATTAACAGTAAAAACTAATATAGTTAAAAGCTTCTGCACACTATTTGATAAACACTTCTTTTGTCAATACTGCTACAGAAGAATTTTAAACAGACGAGCATTCCAGATATGAAAAGCACAATAACTCATATACCAGAAAACCTACTGAAGAAAAGCGTCCATATATATACATATATATATATATATATATATTTCATTTTTCATTTTCATTTTATCTAGTTTCAGCTCATGAGCTGTGGCCATACATGCATGCATACACACACACATACACACACACACACACACACACACGCACATATATATATAAAGAAGGGTATCCCCTTATTTAGAGTGGATGTAACTTTACATAAAAAAGAAATTGCGAGTCTACTTTGAGTCTCACATGAGGCTTGGCTATACATGATAGTCGTGGGCAGCTTAGACCGTGGTAAAACTCAGCGTAGCCTGGCAATTTTTGATACAATAAACACGTTCGTGACTCTCTCTCTATATATATATATGTCTTTAATATATATGTATATATACGTATATATATGCGTATATATATGCGCATATATATGCGTACACACACACACACACACACACACACACACACACACATATATATATATATATATATATGTATGTATATATATGTATATATGTATATAGTTGTGGTATATTCTGTTACGTAGTAGAGTACAGCATAAAGCTCGTCCGCCTTCAGATTTACCCTGTACTCTCCAGTAGTAGTATTATACATACTTCCAGGCTCGCGTTTGGGCATCCCATCATGTGTGAATTGAGAAATGAAAAAATTGGAGTCAACAAGGGGAACGTACGGTTGGAGATTTATTTTTTAATTACTACAATTGTTTCCACGCAACATAGTTCACCAGGTGTGCAGGTACATGATTATGCAACCGCTTTCCTGCATCATGAGATCTAGTTGTGTTTCCTCAGGTGATATGTGTAAATATTGTCTCCGTAAGTTCAAATTCTCGACTTCAAGAACATCCTCTCTGTTTGTCAAGGACTAAATTTAGTAGTAGTCACTGAGTTTATCAGGTTGTGATATACGGTCCTTCAGCAACAACACACTGATAAATTCAGTGACTACTACTAAATTCAGGCCACGACATATAGAAAGGGTGCTCTTGAAGTCGAGAATTTGAACTTACGGAGACAGTATATACATATCACCTGAGGAAACGCAACTAGATCTCACAATGCTGATGTCAATATAGCTGATGTCGAAATGAGTTGGTCAACGTAAGCCGAAGTGTTTTTCTGAAAACCACAACGCACCACTCAATTCGAAAATCGAAACTACGATCTGGCGATCGTGGCTACAATCCTCTAAACATTTAGTCACGCGCCCTCATCCACATACCTACAAACTTGCGCATATGCCTTTAAAGAGTCTGTTTTCCCATAATGAATTATGCATATTATTTATATAACTGTTTATATTTCTCTTCGTAGATCAAGTTACAGGATGAAATCATGCTGACACATGCAACCACTACTATTCACGAGCCACACCTTATTGTCTTATATGAAGAACAAGAAAACACAAAATGTTATCTTCTTTAATACACTATGTCTCAATAAATGGATGAAATACTTTTGATCATAAGACTGCTCAATCATGCTTAATGAATAACTACAAGAATAATCTTTGACTACAACTATTTACATTTATTTCTAATTTAGTCGAGAAGAAACGACAACTTGACTTACGAGAAGTTTTATAAGTAAACATTTGTTTACTCTAATTCATTCATCCATTGGTGGAACTATGATGGAGCTGTGGATACTATTATAACTAATTATTGTATCTATAATGGAACGACTGCGCACAAGTCTCCAGTTTATCTTTGTTATTGAATACTGCATCCCAATGCGCAGACATGAAGTCTTTTAAACAGTAGTTCTTTAGCCATTCAATTGACTTATTATTTATGAGTCAGCTCTTGTTACAGTAGTGTGGCATGATCATAATATTCCCTCTTTTTTTATTATTAGGAATATTGCATTCTAGTATTTTAAGAAATTACATCAGGGCTGCTCGCATTTTACTTAGGATACCACTCCGCAGGAAATATCAAGTTACTCAGCAAAAATATATGAAATTCATATACTTGCAGAAATGTCAACACTACAGGGATTAAACAAATGTTTTAAGCCACTTGCCATGATGTTATATGAACAAATACTTATGCAGTTAGAGAAAGAATGATTTAACTTTTATATTATATTCTGTATTTTATTCTAGTCTTCGCTGAAACACTTGCTACAACTATTTTGAACTTAAAAAGACCTGAAGTAGAATGTATTTGTCCGCGTCGTGACTAGGTTTAAATTTGACCTAGAGAAAGTCACTGAATAAAATTATACAAATATTTAAAAAGACACGTAGGTTGCTATATTAAGCAACTGTTCTTTTCCTCAAGTGTATTGTCTGATAATGCATCAATAATTTTCTTATTACTGTCGTTTCAATAATTCAATTTCCTTTCGTCATTAGTTTTCAAAATATAACGATTAACCAAGGAAACGTTTCTGTAATTTTACTCCCATATCAACTCTATATCATGCTTATCTGTTGTTGTTTATCTGCTAGACGTTCATCCGAAATCTCGAAGCAAAGAAGCAACGTAACCTAATTATTCCTATTTCTAAACGACATTAAGTTATTTTTAAATTGTTCGATAAAAACTGCCAGGTCTCTTCAAACATGCTAAATAATTCTAATCCATTTATAGATACAAATGAAGACGCATGGCTTAGTGGGCAGGATGTTGCACTCATGACCGAAAGATAGTAGTTTCGATTCCTGCACCATAAGTTGTGCTCTTGAGTAAAAAAAACCATTTCATTTCATGTTGCTGCAGTTCGCTCAGCAACAAATAAGCCCAGTAATATCTGGGAATTAACCCTGAGACAAACAGGCGCCACATTTGGAAAAAAAGGAAACCGTTTTAATCTTATGCACCATAGGAAAACCTGTTTTTTTTCTATAGCTCTGGTCTTTTCAATCCTTGGGCTCGCGACACGCCTCAGTCTGGACGCAGGCGATGACCGAGTGGTGAAAAAGAGTCCGTCTGCTGATAGAAAACCGTCGGTTCTATTCCACTGCATGGTATCTTGGAAAAAGTCTTTTACTATAACTTAGGGTCAATTCAGTGTTTGTGAATGAGATTAGATAAACGGAAACTGTGTGGAAGCCTGAGGGATGGTTTATACCAATAACGCAACTGTCTAACCTTGTTACATATTCCGCCGCTTTAAGAGTAGACGTGTCTGTGGAATATCTTCCATTTATAGGATAATTTAATCAGCAGTTAGATCAACTGATCAAGCAACTGAGTGTTTAGCGTCGAAACGACGGAGAACCCATCAAAATCCACCTATCCAACGATGTCATTTGATTCTTGGCAAAAACATCAAATACATGCAGTTACTGATATTTCTGTTCCTACAATAATAAGGCAACTATATCTAGTCGTTAGAGGAAAATATTAATAATAGCTTTTGATGAGGTACATTTGTACAATTTATTGTTTAGCCCAAGGTCAGATCTGACTGAGAAAACCTATGATCAAAAGAATCACATACAAGAAGATGTTATCTTTCATTTTGGTTTCGTGCATCTAAAGCGCATAGCCTAGTGCTTACGGCGTTGCACTCGTAATCATGAGGTCATAGATTCAGTTTCTGTATTCATTTGTGCTTTGTATTCCTGAACAAGCTACTACATTTCACGTTCTCCAGTCAAATAGATTGTAAATGAGCACCTAGTATAATATAAGTGCCGCTTTCTCTTCATCCGAATGATATATTCCAATGTTCTGCTGGCTCAAGAGTGAGAGGCTTAAGAGGTTATCTGTGTCTGTTTTCGACTACATAGGCACAGTTGTACAAACTGTCAGGTCATATTCGCTTACGAGTGACTGCTAAGCGTCTAATAGTAGAATGAGACTTAGCTGCAATTTTCAGTAATACGAATGACCACATATAGGCTTAACCCGCTTTAAATCAGCATACACATGGACACATATCTAAAGAAGGAAACATTTTGGCAATATTATTTACTTGTATCAGTTGTTGGACTGTGGCTATGCTGAATGACTACCTTGAAGGGTTTAGCCGAACAAGTGGGACCTAGTACTTAATTTTAGTCTGGTACCTATACCGGCTAGATCAATGCTTGTGTGTAAATTTCGTAGGTGGAAACTGTGAAGAAGCTTGTCGTGAGTGTAAGTGCTTGTGTGCGTGCGTGTCTTTGTGTTTGTATTTGCGCCCCACCACTTTGCAATCGGTTTGTTACGTATATATATATATATATATATATATATATATATATATATATATATGTATATATATATATATAAATGTTAACACTCTACGTTTTAAAGAGAGCTTCCTTGGACGAAATGTTGAAGCCTTAATGCGTTTAAACAAAAAGCATACAATCGTGGAATTAATATGCAAGATGTGCGTTGCTGTTGCACATCAGCAGATAAATTTTACGCCATTTGAATATATATCAGACCAGAGATTTGAATTCGTTTCGAAGCTGGCTTGATTATAAGACACCGATGAGCTGAAATAACAGCGAAGTATTGATATCTGTCGTCGTTCATCACCTGGGAGATTCGTTTCGCCTGGTTTTGAGATATACAGTGTTTTTATGTTTTTTAACACTCTACGTCTTAAAAGGACTTTCCCTTGATGAAATACTGCGGCCTATAAGCGGTTAAACAAAACACATGCATTAAGTATGTGACAACAGTGACATTTATATTCTTTTATTTGTTTCAGTTAATTGACTACAGCGATACTGGAGCACGACCCTAAAGAGCTGTAGTCGAAGAAATCGCGCTCAGGACTTATTCTTTGTAAGCCTTATACTTCTTCTATCGATCTCTTTTTCCGAACCGCTATTTTATGGGCACATAAACACACCGTTATCGGTTGTCAAGCGATGGCTGGGGACACACATAGACACACACATATAAAATCATACATACATACACACACACACACACACACACATGCATATATATATGTATAAGATGGGCTTTTTTTCAGTTTCAGTAGAGCCAAATCCACTCACATGGCTTTGGTCGACACGGAGCTATAGTAGAAGACACTTGCCCAAGGTGCCTCGCAGTGGGACTGAACCAGAAACCATGTAGTTGGGGAGCAAACTTCTTACCACATAGCCATGCCAAATATTAGTTCTTTACTATAAGAATCATAACGCCGTATATCCCGTTTTCTTGTTGTCTAAGTCAGGGGTTTCAAACTGTGGTCCGCGGACCACAGGCAGTCCGCAAGGACAAGACAGGGGGTCCGTGGACAGCAAATACTTTTTATGGGCAATTTGATTTTATATATGATTTTTAATCGAAATCTTTTAATTGACAATAAACTTATTTGTTAAATACTGTTAAATAAATAAATATAAAAATATATGATGTTTTAAGCAAATATTTATGTATAACTTTCATAAGCGTTTATAAGGGGGTCCCTAAGGTAAAGCCTGAAATATAAAGGGGTCCGCAAGTCAAAAAGTTTGAAAACCCCTCGTCTAAGTGACCGAGATCACAACATGTCTCTTGAAAATGTCACCGAACCAATGCATTGTTTGAGGCCAGCAATTTTGAGGAGATAGGACAAGTCGCTTGAATCGATCTGAGTACTTGACAGTGACTTTATTTCATATACCCTGAAGGGATGAAAAACAAGGTTGACCTCGGCGGGATTTGAACTCAGAATTTAAAGAGCCGAAAAAAAAAAAAAATCCATTTCGCAATTTTTCGTGTGGGTGGAAACGCGCTGACATTTCTGCCAGCTCACAACGCCTACTATTAAGAAATAACATTATTAAAAATATATTTGGCGTAGTAGAGCAGAGTATGCTAAGAAGAGGAGGGGAAGTTGTGAGTACATACGTTTTTGCAAGTAGGATCTAATTACCAATTTGATTTTAGTCGACATAACTTCTCACATTTTATAAAGGTAACACATGCTATTACGCTATTTTAGTGGCGAATGTACCATCAGGATGGCTTATTTATTTTATTACAACCGACTTCTTTGTTATGCAATGTTAAGAGATGAAGAGAAAATGTTAAGAGATGAAGAGAAAAAATATCTTTCAGCATATATATATATATATATATATATATATATATATACTCACACACACACACACATATATATATAAACATACATACATTCCTACATACATTCAACGACACGCGCACGTGCACACACACACATTGTGTTTATAAAATGCAGAAAACTTATGGTACATATCAAATGTGATATATGCTTTCTGAATTGTATCAATGCTCATACGTGGCGCGTATTGCGTACATTATCACATCCCGTTGTTTGATGCCCCGCATCATAAGGCACTGTATATAGAAGTAGAAGGCGGGACCTACAAATGAGCCCGAAATTTCATTACGTGCCGCGATCTACCAAGTACATATGCATATATATATATATATATATATATATATATATATATATATATATATATATATATATATATATATTCATTAGAAATGCAGAGACGCCTATAATAGGACATCTACTCGCTAGAAATAGCAGCAAAAATACTACATACCACAAAAGTTAGGGATAATTTCGAAAGGAAATGAAAAATAAAAACTTATAAAAAATAAAAACTATTTATTTTTTATTTTTCATTTCCTTTCGAAATTATCCCTAACTTTGTGGTATGTAGTATTTTTGCTGCTATTTCTAGCGAGTAGATGTCCTATTATAGGCGTCTCTGCATTTCTAATGAATAATACATAGTCTATTGACTGTTTTTACTCTCGCTAGGCCACTGGTGGTAAATAAAATTTCTAAAATTTTCTTTGCCACCCTATAATTTATTAATATATATATATATATATATAATATTCGTCTTCGAAAGTGGGAGAATAAGATTTTAAGGCAGAGTACGTAACGTGTAGGATTATTAAGTAATCTCTTTATTCAGATGGTAAAACTTATGAGACTAATCATATTTCTTTCGAATTTCGAAGTCGTCAGAGTACTTCTAGTGATTTCCAAATTCGAAACAAACAGTGGATTCGGTAGAGAAAAAGTGAAAGAGGCCGTCGTATGTGTGTGCGTGTGTATTTGAGCCTGTGTTTGGTCTCCTCCATCGCTTGAGAACCGGTGTTGGATTGTTTACGTCCCTGTATCTGAGCGGTTCGGCAAAGGAACCCTATAGAATATGTACGAGGCTTTAAAAAGTGGTTGATTTGTTCGACTTAAAGCAGTCCAACATAACCGCAGTGTCATGAGTGAAACAAGTAAAACATGAAAAATTATATATATATTCTTTTATTCTTTTACTTGTTTTAGTCATTTGACTGAGGCCGTACTGCAGCACCGCCTTTAGTCGAGCAAATCGATCCCATGACTTTGTAAGCCTATTACTTATTCTATCAGTTATCTTTTGCCGAATCGCTAAGTTACGGGTACGTAAACACACCAGCGTCGTTTGTCAAGCGATGTTGGTGGGACAAGCACAAACACACAAGCATATAGACGCACACATACATACATACATACATACATACATACATACATATATATATACGACGGGCTTCTTTTAGTTTTCGTCTACCAAACGCTTTGGCTTCGGACAGGCCCGAGGTTATAGTAGAAAACACTTGCGGAAGGTGCCGCGCAGTGGGACTGAACCCAAAGAATATGAGGGTTTTAGTTCGCTAATGATCTAAACCAGTAAGTTCACTTCGTCAGTGTTGGTCATCAGTTCGGTTCCAAGTTCACAGCTGGGACTGGGGCTGGAGCTAGGGATCTGTAGTAGGCTTACTCTATTTAGATATTCTAAATGAGTTGAGATATTCGTGCTACCTTGGTTTTGTTTTCCTTACCCCTTAATACACACACACACACATACACACATACACGTATGAGAGTTGTGAATGCCACAAAACAAGACAGCGGCTTCATTTGGGATCTTCAGGTGATGCATCCCGTTTACATTTCCGATCGAGTCTGCAGCTAATCTACTCTGGGAAAGGCATGAACGTCATGCACTTTATATCTAAATAAATTTGCTCGTATAAAAGAGAAATAATTATCTTATTATATCTTATTTCAAAATATCAATAAAACAAAATTAGTATTTCTTATACCTACTTTCTTTTTCTCCCTCTCCCCCTCTCTCTCCCTAATATATTACATAATACATATATGTATGTCATGTTATCTATCTATCTATCTATCTGTTTATTTATCTGTCTATACATACATACACACATATATACGCGTATATATATATTTATATATATATGTACATATAGGAGAGAAAGCGAGAGATAGACAGACAAACAGACATATATATATACATCCACACCCACAAAATACATATATTTTAAAGAATATATGTATTTCTGAGAAAATAGAAAAACAGCAAAGCTAAAGACATCATGGAGTCGTGTGTTTATGCCTTTAGGAATACATAAATAAGTATTTCTCTACACACATTCGCAGAACTACATACGTACACACATACACACGCACACGTCATGTTCCAACAACCAATACAGAAATACGTTTTCAAATATTTATATATATATATATATACACACACACACACACACACATTCACATGACAATCAATGTATAGGTATGTATGTATTTACACATACATAACTGGTTAAGGCAATTTTTATTTTAATCTTCATTGCATCAGAGAATATTATTTATGTTGTAACTGATAACAATCTAGGATAGCAATTGATCGCTAAAGTTTTCTAAGAAAGCGATAATACTTCAGTGGTATGTGGTTAAGATGTTTTCTTTTTAACCAATTGGTTTCGATTCGATCCTACTGGTAGAGAACACATCCTTGGGGGAAAATGTTTTCCAACGTAATCTCCACTACTATTTTACGAATGGAATACAGTTGACGGAAACCTAAATATATATGAACCTTGAACATCTTTCGTATTTATTATGGAACACGGATGAGGTGCGGTGCAAGATTATGTAATGTTACTACAGCCTTTATGTAATTATGTCGGTAATTCGGTGCAACGCGTGTATGTTCTGTAAAGCATTGAATATGATACTTCTTTTCTGTATCTTCTATAAGTCGGTTTGCATTCCGCAATCTCGCCTAACGTGACGTGTCGTACTTCATATCGCTTTCACACACACACACACACACACACACACACACACACACACACACACACACACACACACACACACACACACACACACACACACACACACACACACGTTCTATGATAGACACAACAGGAAATACTTTTAAGTAACTACATATTGACTGGTGTTTTTTAGTATGTATTTTCTACATAAGTCTACATGAAATGTGAGGGGTATAAATTTTTGTGTGACCAGCTTCATGCAGCTACAATGCTGAATGTATTCTCAAGAAAGTTTTAAATTTATACGGATCCCTTATTCTAAATTGAAACACACATAATTAACCGACCCTCCATTATGAGGTAGGGAAACCGATAAATTTTAAGGATTCAAGGCGAAAATTTGGTGCAGCAGCTACTACTACTACTATGACCACCACCGCGCGTGTGTGCACACTGTGGATTCTTTATGGTGAAGGACGTAGCTGTAGATTAAAAATTGGTGCCATGACCAATTTTTCTGCAAGCTGTCACATACATTTCTATTTTGCGGCAGTGGAGTGAATCTGTTCTTCGGCTTAACACGAAACGTCTGATTCTTCGTTTGGTTTACCAAGTATTTACACTAGAAATATGGACAACAGATTAGGTAGTCTCTTCTTCCTACCATTTTTGGAGATCTCAAAAAAGTGTTATGGGTTCTGTCCTTCCTTCTGTAATTAAGTAAAACAAAAATATCAGAAACAATACTTTCACTTAAATACTTATACCTAATACCTTCAGTAAATCTTCTACACACAGCCACGTAATCATTAATGCGTTTCAAACATTTGTGAAGTAAGATGTTCTAAGATTGGATAATAATAAGTTATAATGTTCGTGCTTTTTTCTCATGTATAACAGATGCAAATGAAAAGAAAATGTTTAAACTGGGAATAGAAATGTATTCACCTTTCTATTAGTTTGCTTCTAGCCAAACGCCACTCAGCAAAAAGGAGCGCAGCTGTTTTTTAAACAACCAAAACCCTTATTATATAAGCATGCATGTTACGATGCTTTCTTGGGTATGTTTTCTTGTGTTTACACATTTAACTATGATGCTTGTGTTTTTTTAGATGCACATAAAGATTTTCACATCCATAAACAAAGGTATAGGTATTTTCTTGTTCATTTTATGTAATAGTTTAAAAGCTTTACAGAGCAAGTAAACCTTTTTTCCTCTGACAATCCGACAATTTTATTTTCTGTTTAGTAGAATCTCAATCCAATTACAGATACATTTGGCCGTCATAGTTTCAAGCTGAATATTTTTCTGTACAATACTAAAGTTAGGAAAAAGAAAAACCCGTACAGAATATCTTACAGTGTATAGTGTAATCGGTACGAATTGCATTCACGTAATCTCAGAATTACAGTAACTAACTTGCTTACAGTTTCATTTCATAACAATAGCAAACAAATAGTTTATCATCTATTTAGAAATTTGATACAATAAATACATGCACTACATAGAATTTAAGATGGTTGTATAGAATGAGGTTGAAATTTGTTTTTCAATGCTTTGTCACACATTCCTTAAGAAAACACGAAATTGATTCCATGAATTGTGTCTTTTTCAATTTGGTCTGGTTGTTATTATTCATCTTTACTTAATGCTTGTATTCTCCCAGTCTTTACCTCGTCCCTTCAATGTTTCTGCCAATTAACTATAGAAGGTGTGCTGAAAGAGATCAACTGTAGCTTTGATGCAATTCTGACTTGTTTTGCATTAATCACAGCTTGAATTCAACAACAGAGTGGGAAGGTGCGGTTTATAAATCGGAATTTAATTGAATCTTTTCCGTCACTTATTGATAGCCTGTTCTATTTAAAATCGAGAGAAGAATCGAAGTTTTCCTATTCGTCAAGATTAAACTAATGGGAAAATAACGCCAAATAATAGACTAGCTTGGATTAATGATTCTAAACTAAGTGATTAAAAAAGAGAAGCGGGTGTATGAAACTATAAATGGCTGCTTGCATGGACATGTAGACACAAAAGATAGATTAAGGAAGCGACGGGGTTGGTGGTGATGATGGGTGGAACATATTGAGAGATATATTTTGTTTCAGTTAAATGAAGGCTATAAAATATGATATAACAATATTGATTTATTCTAAAATCAAATTCCCTATAATTTCAGAGAAGATATTATAGAGATTTTCATAAACTTTCCAAAATAATATGTGACAGAAATAAAGTGATTTTAACAAAGAAATAAACTGAAAAGATCCTAAGATTTTCTTCTGTTTTACGTGCTATAACTGACTGTTTCCATCAATTTTGGTCACTTGTATTCGCGATCGTGCTCTTTCGGTCATCACTCAATATTTATGACCATAGATCAGGATAGAGACCAAAATCGAATTGAAGAAAACACGTTTGAGTCTCTGGAGGAACATTATTCGACGGGTAGTTCGGAGTTCAGGGGAACTTTCCAGATCGAGCTTCTGCTTCGCCTTGAAGAGTCAAAGCTCTGCTACTGCGGACCTGTAATCTGAAAGTCATATGAAAGAATCGCAAGTTTAAAAGATAAACTTCTGGAAATTTTTACAGATTTTTACAGTTTCAGTGATGGATTGGATCTGTAGTCTTCGAATCATCTTTCTCCTTTCTGGTTTTGAGAAGCCTAATTTTTCAAGATTAGTATTTAGGCAGTGTGCTTGTCCGTCTTTCTGTCAGTCTGTATGTATGTAGGTCTCTCTGTCTGTTTGTATGTGCTTGTATATATAATACATATGTATGTACTTGAGTATGTAAAGTTGCTGTTGTTACTATTGGTGGAGATGGTGATGGTGGTGGTGATGGGTCTGTGTGCGCATGATTTGAATTTTTCTTGCATCATTTTCTGCTTTACTGAAAAGCTTGCTTTGAGAGTGATCTGCTGAAATGCTTGGACACCACTTGTTTAACGGATTCCCAAGCCTATCATCACCGTTTCTACACACACACACACACACACGCGCACACACGAGCACGCACACACACGCACACACACACACATACACTGAAAGTAATAAAAGTCAGAGTCGATACCAAACTTGCCTTTATACTGGAAAGTTTCCATTCCGCCATCATTAGAGTGCTCTAACGGCTTACATCTCCAAGTATAAATAAATATCATGCCTGAAAACATATCGCCCAAAACTTTAATCAGTTGTATCACGTATACTGGTATACTTATATCTTGCAGCATAGATATTAACCAAAAGTTACTATTACCAGCGAGCTTTTATCTATTAACACCTTGTTAAATAATTTCGCATCCCAGTTTCGATTTCTAGCTAAAGCAATTTTACTTCGTTTGCGTCACTAATAATAATGAGAAAAGGCTGAACATGTTATCTCGCATTCCATTTCTAAAAATACCAGACTTTATGCCTGTCAAGTGTAAGTATTTGAGAACTATCCCAGTCTATCCACACAACAGACTCTCTATTTTCGTAGCGAGGACCGACAGAACTGGATATATCCGCTCCCCCAAATTAGAAAAAGATATGGAGAGGTAGATGTAGAGAAGGTGCGGGAGGAAGAGCGAAGAATGAGATGAAGGAGAGGGAAAAGTAGAACACATGAAAGATAAACAAAAATATTTTCCAATAATAATAATAATAATAATAATAATAATAATAATAATAATAATAATAATAATAATAATCCATTCTACTAAAGGCAGAAGGCCTGAAATTTGGTGGTGATCGTTGGGGGAACCAGTCGATTAAGTCTACCCCAGTGTTTCACTGGTACTTAATTTATCGACCACGAAAGGATGAAAACCAAAATCGACCTCGACGGAATTTGAACTCAGAACGTGAAGACGAAATGCCGCTAAGCATCATGCCCGGCGTGCTAATGATTCTGTCAGCTCAACGCCATTTTAATATTAATCCTTTCTAGTATAGGCACAAGACCAAGAATTTGTGGGGAGGGATATGTCAATTACATCCATCCCAGTACTCTACTGGTACTTAATTTATCGACCTCGAAAGGATGAAAGGCAAAGTCGACTCAACGTAGCGGCAGACGAAATACCACTAAGCATTTCGTCCCGGTGCCAACGATTCTGTCAGCTCACCGCCTTAATAATAATAATAATAATAATAATAATAATGAGAGCATCACAGCAAACCACAGCACATACCCAAGGCACACAGAGCTGCGCTCGGCAGTGAAGTGAAAGTATGTTATAAAAATAAAACTACTGAATAGTAATAATAATAATAATAATAATAATGATAATGATGAGGATGATGATGATGATGATGATGATGAAAATGATATATTTCTGTCTCATACCGTTCTACGCTCGATAAGAAACGTGCCAATGGATGCCGTTAATTTTGGAATTTTCAAGTGCTTTCCAAAGGAATAAGGTTTCGTTGCATACTACTTTAAGAAACGTTCGAACAAAATAAGCTAATAATTCAGAATGAGATTCGTATCATTAATAAAATTAGAATTTTATATCAATCATAGCCAACAGATTGATTAGTTTTAATAATTGGGAGTGAGCAGATAATGCAACAGATGTCGCATTTGATAACAGAATATTACTGACTCGCTTACGCGTTTGACAACACTGCAAATATGCGATAAAATTGGATCCCTGACATCTTCAGAATAGTTCTTGGTGCAAGGTACAGCGGTGTGGTTAAGAATTTCCCTTTGCAGCCTTGTGGTTTTAGGTTCTGTTCCATCGCGTTGTACAATGGACAAGTGTCATTCCTATAGCCCTTCGCCAACCAAGGCTTTATGGATGGATTTGACAGTCGGAAACAGCGTGGAAGATTGTCATACGGTCTTTTATTCATTTCAGTCATTCGACTGCGGCCATGCTGGAGCACCGCCTTAAAGAGCTTTTTTTTCGGTTTTTCGCCAGTCCGACGATTGGTTAACTTGCCGAAGCTTCGAATTCATTGTGAATAATCGTGTTTAATATTAATAATAATAATAATAATGATAATCCTTCCTACTATAGGTACAAGGCTTGAAATTTGGTGGGAGGGGACTAGCCGATTACATCGACCCCAGTACTTAACTGGTACTTAATTTATCGACCCGGAAAGGATGAAAGGCGAATTTGACCTCAGTGGAATTTGAACTCTGAACGTAGCAAGGGGTGATTAATACCGCTAAACATTTCGTCCAGCGTGCTAATGATTCTGCCAGCTCGCCGCCTTTTAATAATAATAATAATCCTTTCTACTATAGGCAAATGGCCTGAAATTTGTGAGGTGGGGGTAAGTCGATCACATCGGCCCCAGTGTTTTACTGGTATTTAATTTATCGACCCCGAAAGGATGACAGGCAAAGTCAACCTCGATGGAATTTGAACTCATAACGTAAAGATAGACGAAATACCAATTTCTTTATTGCCCACAGGGGGCTAAACACAGAATGGTACAAAACAACTGATTGGGATCAGTAATGCGAATGGTTTACATAAAATATGACTTTAAAAATTATATAAAATATAAAAAAATCGAATGACATTAACAGTACATTAGACAACACAAATGAAGCGATGATCAGGCCACGCTCCGACCCCACAAGCCCCAATCTATCGCTGGCACTTTTTTTTTTTTTCCTTTTTTTTTTCCTGACTATTCACAGGTTTCCTTGCACGCACAACACTCGTGCAACATGCTTCCATCTCTTTTGGAACGTACACTCCGAGAGACATCTCCTCTCCAGCAACACTTGAAAAAATGAACGTAAATTGTGGCCAGAGATAAAGTTGCCTGTCTTAATTCCTTTTATCCTCGTCTTCCATACTGCCTCTTTCGCTATTGCTACAACCGTGAGAAAACAATTCTGACCTTCGTTTGTTAAAACTCCCGGTGGGTCAATTTTTCTAATTGACTCAGTCGACAGCTGTACTCTTCCTTCGCCGGACAACAGGTGTTCAGCATAAGCCCACATTTCAGATATCTCCGGACACTGAACAATAGCGTGAGGGACGGTTTCCCTGTCGCATTCAGACTCTACCAACCCACTATATAAAATCCGTGTGGAACCCCCACCGCTGGCGTTGCCCGAGCGCCGGAAAAGCAAGAGGGCCTTACGACACTCTTTATGCCATTCACTCGACCTCGGTCTACGAGAACACCAGGCTTCCTGTTCGCAAAAACTTTTGAACTCGGGGAACATTTGTCTGGCCAGCGGAGACCACACCCGTTCACTATCCAGGAGAATCCAGAGATGCCTCAATCTCAATGCATGCCTGCGCATCATTAACCAAGGCATCCCTAAACCTCCCTTTAAAGGCTTTTGACAGCAGACTGAGCGTTTCACAAGTGGCGACCTGCACTTCCACAAAAAGCGAAAGAGCTGTCTCTCCAACCTGATCAACCACGAATCCGGACAAGGCACGACGGTTAGGCGGTAGGTAATGACCGATGCGATAAACACATTGGCTACCTCCGCCCTCCCTTTCAGGGATAGCCACCGCCAAGACAAGGTCTTGACTACTGCAGCCACCCTGCTCAATACCTCCGTCCAGTTCTTCTCTATCTGGAGGCCTGAACCAAACCAAACTCCCAGCAACTTAACCGGTCCTTCCGTCCAGCGCCCAACAGCGCTGTCTGAAGGCATCGACTTGCCAACCCAAGTGCCGAGTTGTAAGCCGACCGACTTTTCCCGGTTAATCTTTGCTCGTGCCACCTCCTCGTAAGCCTCAATAGTCTTACCCACTTCACGTAGGCGTGCTACTGAGGTTACGCTGATAGTGATATCATCCGCGTAAGCCGTAACAAATTCCTCTAGACCTGGTTCTCTCGGAATGCCACTCAACCTCCGCAGTAGTGGCTCGAGAGCTACCACATACAAAAGCGGTGAGAGCGGACATCCTTGACGAACCGAGCGTCTGATACAGAACGGCTTCGAAAGGAAACCGTTCACCCGAACTATCGAATCAATGTTGTGGTACAAAGCAATAAACCACCTGAAGAAGCCAAGGCCCAAGCCGAACCGCGCAATCACAGTCGCCAGGTATCGATGGTCAACCCTATCAAAAGCTTTAGACTGGTCCAAATGTACCAGTGCCCCACCTTTGCCAGATTTATTACCAACCCTCTCTATGGTATAGCGGATAAGATGGAGGGTATCCTGAATGGTTCTGCCTGGGATGGCACATGTCTGTGCCTCCCCGACTATACCATCCGCGACACGCGCCAACCTTTTCGCTAAGACCTTGGCCAAAATCTTCACTTCTGCGTTTAGCAGAGTGATGGGCCTGAAATTCTCTATAACTTCCCCCTTGTCCTGGTCCTTTCTGACCAACGTCACTACTCCCCGGCGCACAGACCTGGGGATAAGCCCATTCTGTTGCCAGTTCGCGTAAACGTCAGCCAGTAGATGCCCGAACAAGTCTGGCATACATTTATACAGCTCATACGGAAGACCATCAAGTCCCGGCGACCTACCCGCTTTACAGTCGGCCAAAGCCTCCTTCACCTCCCCAGGCGCGATTGGCCCTTCGCAAGACTCCGCATCCAACCCCGAGAGACACGGCAGACCAGCAAGAAAGTCCTTGAGGGCTCTCCCACCATCAGGACCGCCGTCACCCCCACCAGCTGGGCGAAGTATTTCCGAAAGGCCTCACACATTTTCTCGGGTCCTTTTATCAAGACGCCATTATGGTTCGTCAAAGACCGTATTGTGGAACTATTTCCTTGCCGAGCTTCCACCACTCGGGCCCATCCAGCGGCCTTGATTCCTTCACTTCCCATCGCACGTAGCTTAGCTCTGGCAATACTTCCCATGTGTTGGGCTTCAAGATGCTCGTTTAACTCCAGTCTTTTCACCTTCACTTGGTCCGCATTGTCAGTCCTCCAGGCTTCTTCTAGTTCCTTAACTATACCATCTCCTATTCTAAACTTATGCTAAACCTAATAGACTCATATTTGATGGCTCTTTTTAGGGCGTACCACCATTTGTTATTAATGATGGTACCTGTCAATGCCCTCTGAATTAACATCTTGATCCGCTTTCTGTATTCCTCAATCGCCAAAAGGGACGTATTGAGTTTCCAGTAGCCAGATCCCTGACTATGTAACTTGTCTATTGTCAGTTTACAGGTAACCATCTTGTGGTCACTGTAGCTGACTAGAAAAAACTGTGGACACTTAGCTATAGACTTATCTGTTTCTCTAATTAAAATCCTATCTAGATATGTTCTGGTAGACCCGTCACTATTTGACCACGTCCACTGTGGAGTGTTCGGGTGTTCCAACCTATATGGGTCTGCTAGCTGAAAGTGACTTAGCAGATCCCGTAAGCCTGGGTTACATTTTCTGTTCGTGTTCGAGCCAACACAATCTGTGTGTGCCTCACATAGTGTGTTAAAGTCTCCTAACAATACTAGCGAATGCGACGTGGCCATGAACTTGCCCAGGTCACGAAAATATTCACTTTGCGGGCCCATAATATTGGGTGCATAAATAGCAACTAGCCTGATTATCTTGCCACAACTGAATGTCAGGTCAAGAACGACCAGCCTGCCTTCTGGATCAGAAAAAAACAACTTTCTCTCGGTTACCCGGTTTCTTTTTAGTAGGACCAACACCCCACCCCCACCTCCCGCCCGACTCGGAGAAACGTATTTCTCGTAGCCGTTCAGGAGGGGGGACAGATCTCTTGGCCTCTTTACTCGGGTTTCCGTTGCAACAATCACATCCAATTTTCTTGACCTGATGTCATTTAGGAAGCGTCCTTGCTTCCATCTAGACAACAGGCCACGAACATTTAAACAACCAATGTGAACAGACATGTCTTACCTGTTAATCAGGGCTTGTCCGGTGGAGAGGGACTCTCCACCTTTTCTTGACATAGGGTCGGAGGTGGCAAGTCTTGAAAAATGGACTGGTTAAATTCCAGTCTCATTGCCGATACAGACGTTCTGTATGTATTTAATAAAATCTTATGAGTCTTTGAATCCATTTCGTATAGTTCATAATTTTGAAATTTTTCAGACAGTTCTGCTATTCTGGTGGCTGATTTTTTTGCTTTTATTTCTCTCATTAAATCAACATTTTTGCTGTGAAGTGCTACTATCCCTCTGTCCTCCACTTCTTTCCTTGTTATTTGTGGTCGGTTTCTTTTTGCTGCTTTTGTTGGTCGTTGTTCTACTTGTTTTACTTGGTTAGCATTTTCTATTTTTCTTTTACTGGTAATTTTCTTTCCTTCAGTTTCTTTATCTTTCTCTTCCTCCTCACCTTCAGATTCCTCCTCGCCTTCCTTACAGTATTTTTTTATATGGCCTATCTGACCGCACCGAAAACATCGGGGTTTACGCCCCTCGACAAAAACGTTGAGGAACAACTCCTCCCCAACTTCTATTTTTTCTGGAAGTTGTTCAATTACAGCCTGTTCTCCTTGAATTAATAAGTGGACCGTGTGGCCGATCCAATATGTTTTTTCGGTGACGATAGCCTGAAGTATATTCACTTCCTCTATCTTCTTTGCCAGGACCGCCGCCATCAACCACATAGGGTCGACTTTAGGAGGGACCTTTGTTATTCGTATGTTGGCAGTCCTCATACCCATGTATATTGGTATTAGAATTAAATCTTCTGTTTCCAATGAATTTATCGAGTGCATCTGTGCCGTTTCAATATTTTTTAGTTGTACCTCGATGGTACCAAATTTTTTACCTCTGGTCAGATATATGATATCCTGCCAGATAGATTTCAAACATTTTTCCACTCTCTCCTCGCTTACTCGCTCAATTCTTCTTTCTTTTTTACAGTATGTCTTGTATATGATGGTTTTCTTTTTTTCCGACAATAAATAATCCTCTGGGGGTTGAATCTTGACAACACCGTCTTGAATAGTAATCATGTCTTTGAACATTCGTAGGTCGCTTTTGTTTGTCGACAGCTGGCGGGCTCCACCTCCAGCCGCCGACGCAAAACTTCTTTTTTGTTTTCCTTCTGTTTGAAGGCTTTTCACAGTAGAATTCGTTGGTTTTCGCGATTCACCTTCAGAAGAATCTGAAACATCTCCAAACAATAAACTTTCAATATTTTTTCCATCGGTTGACTCTTCGCCAGACGAAGATACACTATTCGGCATCTTGCCAGCGATTAATGTCTCCCCCACAGGGGAGAACACACGATAGTCTTCGAACGAAGACTATCACACAAATAATTATAACAGGAAATAACACAAGAACAGTCAATATAAACTTGCACTTACTGTACAGACGCACTCAAATAATTACTAATAGATACAAACTCACGGAGCCGCTACACCGCTAAGCACCTCAACCGGTGTCACACAGACGAAATACCGCTAAGCATTTTGTCCAGCGTGCTGACGATTCTGCCAGCTGCACACCTTTTTAATAATAATAATTATAATGATATCTCTCTCTCTATATATATGTATATATTGATATATGTATATAGACTTGTGTGTGTGTGTGTGTGTGTGTTACTTTTATTCGTTTCAGCCATGCGGCTGTGGCCATCCTAGAGCACCTCAGTATCACATACTTAGTATATATGTTGTGAAATGATACAAAACTGTGGTATTTGGTTTAAAGGAAATCCTTTTCAAGATGCATAGTATGAAAAAACCATCAGACTTCAATGCTTGGCACCAAAACAAATTGCCTTGGAAACGAATGAGTTATCGATATCACGTAGCTATTTTTGTTCATCAGTGTCATATGATTTCCCCACTTCTGAAACGAATGGCAACAACCAGCTAGAAGAATGTTTACACATAGCGTGAAATGTATTTGCCGATGTGCAAAAGCGACGCACAAGTAGAACTGAACAGTGTTCGAATTTCGAGTTAGAAGCAGAGTAACAGCTCTGTGCCAGTGCAACGTAAAGATCTCTCGTACTGATGCCACGTAAAAGCGCTCGTGCCGGAGTCGCGTTAAAAGCATTCAGCACACAACGTAAAGTGGTTAGCGCTAGGAAGGGCATCCAGCCACAGAAACCAAACTAAATCAGACTGGAACCCGATGCAGCTCTCCTGCCTGTCAACTCTGGTCAAACCATCCAACCCATGCCAGCATGGAAAACAGACGTTAAAGTATGATGATGATGATGATGTTGGTGAAGCAACTCAAAAGTGTAAACATCGTCAAGATCACATAATGTATGTGGGTTGTTGCAAAGCTTCGATATTTTAGGATGGCTCCGATATTTTAGGGACGTCTCTTTAAAGGTGTATAGCGTTAAAAAACAGAACCTACTTCAAAGACACTAAGTATATAATATTGATAATATTTACATGTGACCAAGGCGGTGAACTGGCAGAAACGTTAGCACGCCGGACGAAATGCTTAGCGGTATTTCGTCTGTTATTTATGTTCTGAGTTCAAATTCCGCCGAGGTCGACTTTGCCTTTCATCCTTTCGGGGTCGATAAAATAAGTACCAGTTGCTTACTAGGGTCGGTCTAATCGACTGGACTCCTCCCCCAAAACTTCGGGCCTTGTGCCTAGAGTAGAAATGTTTACGCTCTGAGTTCAAATTCCGCCGAGGTCGACTTTGCCTTTCATCCTTTTGGGGTCGATGAAATAAGTACCAGTTGCATACTGAGTCGATCTAATCGACTGGCCCCCTCCCTCAAAACTTCGGGCCTTGTGCCTAGAGTAGAAAAGATTACGCTCTGAGTTCAAATTCCGCCGAGGTCGACTTTGCCTTTCATCCTTTCGGGGTCGATAAAATAAGTACCAGTTGCGTACTAGGGTCGATCTAATCGACTGGCCCCCTCCCCCAAAGCTTCGGGCCTTGTGCCTAGAGTAGAAAAGATTACGCTCTGAGTTCAAATTCCGCCGAGGTCGACTTTGCCTTTCATCCTTTTGGGGTCGATGAAATAAGTACCAGCTACGCACTGGGGTCGATATAATCGACTTAATCCATTTGTCTGTCCTTGTTTGCTCCCTCCGTGTGTAGCCCTCTGTGGGCAGTAAAGAAATAAGAAACATTAGAACGCCGAGCGAAATGCTTAGCGGTATTTCGTCTGTCTTTATGTTCTGAGTTCAAATTCCGTCGAGGCCGACTTTGCCTTTCATCCTTTCGGGGTCGATAAATTAAGTACCTGTTGCCTACTGGGGTTGATCTACTCGACTGGCCCTCTTCCTTAAAATTTCGGGCCTTGTGCCTAGAGTTGAAAAGAATATTTTCAAGTAACGAGGGACACAGATTATATTTAAGATCATCGCGAATATATTCCACGTCTTTATTAGAACATTACGTAACGTTATAGGTGTAGGAGCCATCTTTATTGCACGTATGGAAATACCCACAAATTTTGACAAAGTCTTTTAAATAATAATTCTTTATTATATATAAATAACACGCTTAGGTGTATACTTTCAGTTTATTTATTATTCCTATTTCGAAGTCTATTTGCTTTGCCAATGTTGCCGTTGTTTTTTGCAATTGCTGTTATTATCATTTTGGGTAGCAATCAGTTAATCATAATAATAATATTGTGTTAACAATAAGTTTTAAAAGTTAACGTTTAAATACAAGGCAAAGATTTAAAAAGTTGTACAGATGCATCTATCTCCCCGTCAGCCCCCTTTGTCATTGGCACCCACATAAACGTTTCTACCGTCCCAGTTGGTGGTACCGAATGATGCTTTAAAACGCAGAAATTAACAAGAAGGGTCAACTAAGTTAAATCTTGGAGATGTCACTATTCTAACTGTGCACCTAAAGAAACTGCGTAAAGATATTTAAACAGAAATCATAAGATTTCAAAGAAGCTCCAGATATTTAACTATTTTATAATATATTCTGTATTATCTATCCGATTCAATCTATCATGAATGGCGTGCATCAACTATTTCCAGTACCGTTTTTCAATTTAACAGAACCGCAGTGGAACTACTATTGGCTTATCTTCAGTTGATTAACTTCATTGGTTTTCATCTGCAAGGCATTTCGTTATATACTCTCTTCCATGCAATAGTTTTTATATCTTGTGTATATTTGCTTTACAATATATTCACAGTGTTATCAAATTTGGGAAAGGAGCCATTTTCAGGTCTATTGAATGCGGTCAAATTATTGTCAATTGTTAGCTTAACTTGGAAATACTACAGTAATAAAAATGGTGTGTGCATTTTTAATAGCCAAACTGTTTGTCATGTTAAAACAGCGCAACCATTAGACGTAATAGAAAAATCTTAAAATACTTTGCCTGCAGTATAGAATGCGATAAATATATTGAGTAGAAAGTAGGCAGATCTTTAAGGTTTCAATAGTCTTTCAAGATGGCTACAATTACAGACTGGATAATAAAGGAAGTTTTAAGAATAGGCTAATATTATCTTTGGTACAGAGTAAAACGTTTCCAAGAAATCATCCGCATACTTGGTACAAAATCCAAATATTCTCATAAAATATGTATATGGTTGAATGTAGAAAATATTTTTATAGAACGTATTAGACAAAGAAGAATTTCAGTTGTGCCATATCACCTATGACAGTCACTAATGAACTTTTGAACTAAAATATCTTATTCAATTTGAATTAGAATGAGTTCAAATTCTTTTTATTCAGAATGCTTTATGGAACATTAAGAAGCATTATGATGCAGCGAGGTCCTCGACTGCGAGTCTCTCCTTTATACTGTGATAGAAAGGGGAAAAAAATGTTGAATGAAAGATATCTAATATTTTCTCTGTTGTTAAAAATTAAACATTCTTCGAACAGCAAATAGAATTATCGGTAGCAGAAGGATTAAGTAGTCCTTGTATTTCCAAGCACAAACAAGGCTGCGGCAGTAAGTTGCTGAACTTTCGCAGAGAAGTAAAAAATAAAAACAATTCCATTGTAAACTCAAATAAATATCTGAATATTCATTAAGAAGCCAACGAAAATAATTATGTTGCAGGTTTCACTGAATAGTTAATCAACTCTAACCTGACTTCATACTTTACTAAACACCTGCAAAGAACCTACTAAGTACAAACACTACTTTAAGGATGTCAATAAAGACACACGCGCGCACACGCACACACACAAACACATACATACACACATGCATACAAACATAGATATATGCTATGTCGCATCGTTGACTAGGTTTTGTGATAAAGAACAACTGTTAATAGCATAGTTTCTTTGAAAGATAGATAATATATATGCCTTTGAGAGGTAATGGAACTGTGAAGATGCAGACACTCTTTAATTCAGCAGACTCATTTTGAGAAAATGAAAGTATCTAAATAGCTAAATGCATCTAGCAATATAACATTTTGGGAAATAGCAGTTTCTTATTTTTCTACAGGTGTTTAAAGTAAAACAACAACAAAAAATAATTAAATAAATAAAATAAAAAACACAGCAACAAAAATAACCAAGTTTTGATGCCAACTAGAGATGTATAATCTTGTTTTCGAGTTGATTAGAATTATGCACGCAATAAGATAAAATTCTTTTCGAATATTAGCTAATAGACGGCCAATATTCATAGACTGAAAGAAAATATCGTTGCTGTAACATGAATTGTTCGTAATGAATAAAAAGACTTGTAAACGTTCTCTGCTTTCTGCGAAATACACTAACGTGGAATATTAGGATTTCGGTAGCGTACAAAAAGATAATTTTCATTTTTGCTTGCGTTAACTATTTTAGTCTTGTGTTGTGTATCACTTATTTCAGCTTCAGAAACATTAGCATATCACGGGTGGGACCTACTTCATCAATCATCATCATCATCATCATCATCACCGACATTATCATTATCATCATCATCCTGAATTAGCCTTCCCCTTCTCCTGATCATCACCAACATCACCATCACCACCACCACCATCACCACCACTACCATCATCATCATCATCATCATCATCATCATCATCATCATCACCATAGTCATCATCATCATCATCATCATCATCATCATCATTGTCATTATCAACCTCTGGGTATTACTCTCCCGAGTCACAGGGCTCGTGCTCATTCACCTGGTTACCCAGTTTCTATGGCGCATAAGGGACCGAAATCAGAACATTCTTCCTGAACGGGATTCCGTTCCGTTGCAGGGTTACTCAATTACAGCCGAGTGTACTGGATCATGGGTTTAATACCCTAAACACTATGTCACGCGCCATCACTAAGCTTTCTTCGGTGGTAAGTAAAAATTAAACCTAGCTCTCTATACATTACATATGAAGACCCTAGTAAGTCTTGAGTAGACTGGTTTTCAGTGTGCTAAGTATAACCAAAGAAAAGACCTTATTTCTCTTATACTCTGAAATTAACTGCGTTGAATGGTTGCATAGTGGACAACATCAGGGAATTGGTTTATATTTCAAGCTTTCAGGTTCACAAGGCCGAATTTTATCCGGGCCTACAAGACATTTAGACTGAAAGGACAAGATACCCCTACACCACCTTGAACGAGCCGCCAATCCGCTGCAGTGATAAATCCCAAGTACCACTGGTGTTTGTTTTTAGCAGATTACTCTGCAGCAATGTGAAATGAAGTGCTTTGCTTAAGGACAACACATGCTACCTGGTCAAAGAACCGAACCCACCACCCGATGATCCCGAGCCCAACAATCTAACCGTTGAGCCAGTTATAACGTTCACTTGTGTTGTGGTGACAGACATTAACACCCCTGCGTTGATTTAAGAGTGGACTCATCGAACTCTTATAAAAAGTAACGTGTTTCGTTCAGACAGGAAGACGGCGTTGGAGTCTCACGTGTTGGTTGTAGGAAGTTACGTCTGTGAATACATTGCTTTAGGCCTGCTTCGTTAAAATCATATATTCGCGATCAAAGAATACAAAAACTTGTTAACACTAACCTTCCTTAAACCCCATTCAGCAGAACATATGGACATTTAAAAAGAGCATTTCTGAAAATTATAGATTATAGTTGTAGTATTTAAACTTTCTTGGAAAAGATAGAACATTGATTGAACGTTTATCAGGCAACGGGTGGTAATTGTTACTTTGTAACATCATTTTCGATCGATGTATTTTTCCTCTTTTTTATTCTATTTTATTTTATTTTCTTGCTCTTCTGTACATTGCATTATCTCTGAACAGTTCTGATAGCATAAAACTTTTTTCCGTGAGAATGCGTTGCTAGCTCCAGCTTGGCTTTGAAGTCTTCATTTCCAGAAACAAAAATGGTGTGATTGCCCCCCACCCATGAGTGTTCTCACAGCGCAACGTAGCTGATTACGAGGGATTAGTTTTTTTCCTTGGGGCTGGCCAGATTGGAGCAATATCGAGAATAACCAGCCGAAATTGCAAGGATAATCTGGATCTCGACTGAAAAGAGAAAACTCCGAATGACCTGTCCGTGTTTTCTTTGTATCGAATATCTGGATGTTTTGTCCCTTTCTTGTATCACCTAACTGTCTGGGTGTTTTGTGTTCGTGTCCCATTCTGTATTATTTTATATATATATATGTATATATATATAGCGGCGTACGTACACTTTGTCTCCTATATATATAGGGAGAGAGAGAGAGAGAGAGAGAGAGAGAGAGACAGACAGAGGGAGAGAGACGGCGAGAGTTAAAGGAGAGAGAGATAAAAGAGAGAAAGATAAGAGAGGGTAAGAGAGAAGGGAAAGAGCGGGTGCGAGATGAATTTGGTTTCAATACTTATACTTAATTGATACATTATTTATCGATCCACAAAAAAAATAAGTAAAGCTTCGGTTGGATTTGAAACCGAAACCACTCAGAAGCAAAACATATACCACGAGAGATTCTACCCGAATCCCTAACGATTTTGCTCATTCATCACCCTTAAACTGTGCCAATCTGCAATAAATGATCAATATTGATCACTATGTAGTCCAATGTATTTTTATTTTATAAGTATTGGATCGATAAAATATTGGCGATGTACAGGAATCGATTACAACGCACGTCTGAGTGTCAATGAAAGAGATCAATGAAGATTCTCTACAGAATTGTCAAACATTTTGCAGCATAGAAAAGAATTGATGCTTTCTTATACTATGAGTAAATATTCCTTGTACAGAGAGCTGGGTGATTTACTGCTTCATCACAGAAGGAGGGACGGCGTTCATGGACATTTATACTGTAAGGGCTTCCGGGAACCCTGACCGGACAACTTGGGAGAGAGTAAACTTCGCAAAAGTAACCTAGTAGCGTGATATGGTGCTAAACCGAGCGAGTGATCAAGTTCATCACAGGAATTTATAACTCGAAGAGTTGAAACAGATGCAAGTAATCTCGTACGTTGATGCCCAAACCATCACCCGCTCTGGACTGGTATTCTATTTTAACATATAAGGGACAAGAAAATAAGTGGTGCCACTAATGGAATTTGAACTTGGAGAGCTGAAACAAACATGATAAGTTATTATATCTTGCGCTCAAAAAAATTGAACCGATCCATAACATGGCTACACTTGTTTCCATACGCAAACAAGGATAGTTAAGTTTGCAGATTGGTGTGGAAGCTGTTTCATAGCTCTAGCTTTCTATTCCTTACCATAATCTATTTAGTGTACAATACTGATTTCTAACATAACATGGTGAAAAATTGAATCGGCCTTGGTTCTTGAAAAGCAAAATTTACACAAATCAGAATCGAACTCGGAATATTAAACTTATAACGCGAAATGTCGATAGGTATTTCGTCCAACGCTTTCCCGATCCTGTAAATCTACCTGGGTTTTATTTTCTTTTTTATTGTGCTACAGTATCTACAAAATGTATTGAAATGAATCATCATCGTTCAATGAATGAAATATGTAAGGAAAACTATGTGAAATTCATTTAGATATTAAACATACAAGCAGTAATTCATATGAAATTATTTGGTTTCAGTTGCTTGAGGAAGAAGTAATGATGAAAATGTTTCTTAACAACTTCTGTTACTTTAGGCAATATTGCATTAGTTTCTTGTGATGCTATTTCTAGAGTTAGAACAGCCATGTTTACTGTCGGCAAACATTAACGTATATCAATTTGAAATCTCATACATTAGAGTTCAAATCCCACTGGATTCGATTCGACTCTATCGTTTCAAGTCTGATGAAAATAAATACATCTTATATAGTTTATCAGAGAATGGATATGCAGACATACGTACACACACGCGCACATACACGCCACGCGCGCGCAAACACACCCACACACACAGACAGTCAGCTAGATAGATAAATATTCACATACATACTTACATACATGCAGATATATTTATTTACACATTACAAAGCCAGACTGTGAGTTAAATAAAAGTGTAAACCGTTACTTCTATATTATCAATGTACAAAAAAAAAAAAAGAAAGAAAACAAGAGGGAAGGAGTCTGCTGACGGCCCTGACGAACCATTTCACGGCCTGCTGGTCACTCCTCGGAAAAGACGAACCACGTGTCTTTGACCAAACACTAGGTAACAAAGATCTACTATAAACAGATGTATTATATATACATATTTGCAAATGTTAATGCATACATACATATGTACATACATGCATATATACATTTATTTCTATATATTTATGTGTCTAGTATATCATAATTTCCCGCTGTCTCCGCCAATGACAGAAAGCGTCTCGATATGAAATAGTTACGTCCAGCTGCAGGCGTGGCTGTGTGGTAAGAAACTTGCTTCCCAAACACATGGTTCCTGGTTCAATCCCACTGTGTGGCAACTTGGGTAAGTGTCTTCTACTATAGCCTCGGTCCAACCAAAGCCTTGTGAGTGAATTTGGGAGACGAAAACTGAAAGAAGCCCGTCGTATATATATATATATATATATATATATATATATATATATATATATATATATATGTGTGTGTGTGTTATTTCTTTACTACCCACAAGGGGCTACACACAGAGGGGGCAAACAATGACAGACAAACGGATTAAGTCGTTTATTTTGACCCTAGTGCGTAACTGGTACTTATTTATTCGACCCCGAAAGAATGAAAGGCAAAGTCGACCACGGCGGAATTTGAACTCAGAACGTAGCGGCAGACGAAATACCGCTAAGCATTTCGCCCGGCGTGCTAACGTTTCTGCCAGCTCGCCGCCTTGTGTGTGTGTGTGTGTGTGTGTGTGTGTGTGTGTGTGTGTGTGTGTGTGTGTGTGTGTGTGTCTTTGTGCCTGTGTTTGTCCACCACCACCACCACCACCACCATCATTGCTTGACAATCGATGCTGGTATGCTTACGTCCCAGTAACTTAGCGGTGCGGTTCAGCAAAAGAGAGCGATAGAATAAGTCTTGGAGTCGATTTCTCGACTATAAACCCTTCAAGGCGGTGCTCCAACATGGCCGCAGTCAAATGACTGAAGCATGTAAAAGAGTAAAAGAATAAAAGAATAGCATTCGAACTCTGGTAAGAGCATTCAGAGGAAGCTTTGTCAAGACTTGTCCATGCTGTGATGCTATTTCTCTATCTCTCAGGTTGCCGAACTCTATTCCTATTTCCATCAATCATACCTTCCAAATAGATCTTGCTGACGCTACAAACCATTCGCTCAACGTGGCCAAGCAGCTGGAGTGCTTTATTTTTGATGACAGAGATGATTGATGGTAGTTTGGTTTATTTGTCTTAGATCTTCGATTCTGACAAGGTCTGAGATTGTGGTGTTTAGTGATAAGTCGCATTACATGATTCTAAGCGGCTTCCAGCTTCTGTAGTGCAACAAAAGTCCAGTTGACACATTCTAGCCCACATAAGACTGCTGGAAAGAATATAGATGTTGTAAGATGCTTGCTTTTATGTGTTAGCTATACATGTGCTGCATACACTTTACGCTGACTACACTTCGACTGTATTTAATATTTTCAAAGTGTGTTGCTAAAATACATCATGTTATAATTGTATTTCAAGCTGCTTCTAACATTCAAAGACTAAAACACACATGCAGACAGACAGACACAAACACACGGTCACACACACACATACAAAAGCATATACACATTATAAACACACACATATATATATATATATATATGTGTGTGTGTGTGTGTATGTATGCACGCATAGGAATATGTATATACGTATATATATATGTAATATATAGATGTATATACATGTACTAATACACACATATATATATATATATATATATATATATATATATATATATATATATATATATATATATATATATATATATATATATATATACATATACTAATACATATATGCATATACATATATTTACCAATGTGTGTGTTTGTGAATGCATGTGTGTGTGTATATATATGCATATATATATATAGTAGACTTACTTGCAAAAAAGGACGTGTGCGTTCAATAATGTAATAATACAAAGAATATATATACATGTATACACACATATATGTACATACTTACATCTACATGTGTATATACATGCATATCAGGGTACAGGACGTTAGAACAATAAACTACAGACAACGGAACGAACACATAGGAAAACGGAAAGCCACTTGGAATATCCCTTCATCAGCTGTCTCTATTCTATCTAGACGTTTCATATGTATATATATATATATATATATATATATATATATATATATATATATATATATATATATATATATACCGTTGACTGAACACTATTCAATTTTTTTTCTCCGTGTTTTTCTCCTTGTCTCCGTATTCTTTCTGTTGAAGAGCGTAGCTCGAAACGTCAAAGACTTTCCGTATTCCCGAGCGTCATACTAATATATCCTTTTGTTATTTACACCACCTGTCCTCGTCTGTTGTTATTATTTGTATATTCTCTCCTATATATACACATATTGACATTGCCTTTGAGATCTTTGATTAAAACATTCACTGCTTCAAACCTTTAAAGAATCCTCCTAATAGAAAAATATGTATAAAACTACAAACATAATTTCCCCAGAGTGATATAATGTTCTCGCAAATTGGCTACAAATTGAACATTTTCATTACAAATAAACCACAATAACTCTAAATATGTAAAGACGCAAATAATTATTGTTGTTGTTTCTAACCCCAGATGTCCCTTAAATTTAACAGGCATATGACCAAAAGAATTCCAAAAAATGGCATTCGGGTTTTCCGTTATTGTTGGTTTTTTTTTTTTTCAAGCAATGCACATCTAGACCCATATAATGCTACGTGCCTTTATTTAAGTCAGTGCAGTGTGA
Source organism: Octopus bimaculoides (assembly GCF_046866305.1). Lineage (NCBI taxonomy): Eukaryota > Metazoa > Mollusca > Cephalopoda > Octopoda > Octopodidae > Octopus > Octopus bimaculoides. Next base: position 41,756,427 of record NC_142940.1, read on the forward strand.
TCCGATTTGTATTTCTAGTTAGTCGAACGATCACACAGAGAGAGAGAGAGAGAGAGAGAGAGAGAGAGAGAGAGAGAGAGAGAGAGAGAGAGAGAGAGAGAGAGAGAGAGAGAGAGAGAGAGAGAGACAGGGGGAGAGACAGGGAGAGAGTGAGAGAGAGAGAGAGGCTAGAGGCTCTGTTAGTTGGTTTTCGTGTAAATGACTCCAGAAATAGTGTGTAATTAATACGGTCGAATAACATAAATACCAATCTCTGAAGTGAAAAACCATGATATTCTTTTCTTATATATGTTAAATATTTTATATATTTACACTGATATTATATCAGTCACCCAGTGCAGGGTACTGATTCCTCTCTACTTTACTTAGTTGGCGGCAAATCGGGAATAAGGAAAGCAGGGGCAATATTATGGAAGCACCGAACTAACTTTATACAGAGGAAGATATAGACATCGGCGGAGTAGTTAATGAGTTCGGTTCGAAACCACGAGGTCGTTGGTTCAATCCCAGAAGACAGTATTTTGAGCTAAGGTCTTTATCATAGTTTAAGATCGATTCATGAGTTGTAGACGAAGATGGGCAGGCGGAAACTGTGTGGATGTATAGAAGCCTGTTAGATGGACTAGAACTGTAATTCAAATTCAGGCTTGTCCCAAATAGTGATGCATTGTCTCTACGTATGTCTGTAGAATACTCAGCCACTTCACACACTACATTTCTAATAGGTTGACCAGTTCATAGAACAACGCCGAACACTCCAAAGTCGAAATAGACAAGAGTCCATCACACACGTAATCACATAATACACACACACACACACATATACACGTATATATTCATATATGCATACGTATATCAAAAACAAAACAAAAAGCAAAATCAAAGAGATCATCTCATTAGGATGGTTTCCCGGATGGAGATCGTCTCATTAGAGTAGTTTCCCTGATTCTGTAAAGTACATATTTCCTTCTGTGACAGGACGCTGGCTTATCGCGGGATTACTCATTTTTGCCAGTTGAGTGGACTTGAACATCATGAAATGATGTGTTTCGTTCAAGAACACAACAAATCACTTTGTCCACGAATCGAAGCCACAATCATAGGAACACGGATACAACACCATATCCACTAAACCACGTGCCTCCACGCATACGCACGCACACACACACACATAGACACACACACACACATATATATATATATATATATATATATATATATATATATATATATATATATATATATATATATATATATATATATATATATATATATATATATATGCATACATATATATACATATGTATATATATATTCTTTTATTCTTTTACTTGTTTCAGTCATATGACTGCATCCATTCTGAAGCACCGCCTTTAGTCGAACAAATCGACCCCAGAACTTATTCTTTGTAACCTAGTACTTATTCTATCGGTTTGTGTTGCGGAACCGCTAAGTTACGAGGTACATAAACACACTAACATCGGTTGTCAAGCAATGGTGGAGGGACATACAAACATACACACAAATATTCCCACACACACACTCGCACACACACACACACATAGACGACGGGCTTCTTGCAGTTTCCGTCTACAAAATCCATTTACAAGACTTTGGTCGGCCCGAGAACAAGATGCCACGCAGTGGGACTAGACCCGGAACCATATGGTTGGGAAGCAATCTTCTTACCACACAGCCACGCCTGCGAATATACATACATACATACAAATATATATATTGATGCGACCACCGAAAAACAAATTAATGTTATATCCCTATCTCCAGAGCTGGGTTTGAAACCGTATTCTGGTTGTTGAGGACAATGATATTCCTTTGTCCTGTCAACAAGCACAGCTATTTTTAGCGTAGGTGTGAACGATGACTCTTTCCGGTCATCGAAAGTTCAGAAAAACAAGTGAGGAATTGTACTGAACTGACCCAGCTTTGGAGGGAGTAAGGTAGCACTATTGAGCTATGGTATTTGTGATAAATACGACTGCGAGATTTGGGGACGGGAGTTGGCGTGAGCGGTTGACCAAAAGGAGTCGGCATCGAGCGGTTGGTGGGCGGCAGTTGGATGAAGAACGAGAGCCAGTGATGATGAAGAGTGATAAGTCTGACAGAGAGAGGCCGAGAGAGAGAGCCTATGGTCAGCAGGTACGAGTCAGCAGAAATGCATAGAGTCTCAGAGAGAGAGGGACAGAGAGATGGAACTGTTGTGGCAGGCAAAAGATTGTAGTTGGTCACTTCTTGTGATTGTAGTGAGATATTTGAAGGAAAGGAAATTCTTGCGGTAAAGGTTTGTGTATATTTCTTTGAAGTAAAATGTACTTGTCGTTACATGTTGTAAAAGAAAAAGAGATTTCGTTAACTGTGATGTTAACGGGTGGAAAAGAAAAAGAAAGAACTTCGTTGTGACATGTTGTCCAAAGAAAAGAAAAACAAAGAAGTAGAAGAACTTTTAATTGACTTGATATACGAACTCTTGATTGTAAATTTTGATTATGCAATGTTCTGAAACCTTTGTTAAATATTATTTGAATTGTTATGCAATGTCTTATTTTGATGATGATGTATTGTGATGTAAAGAAAAAAGTTCGTTTCACTACGCAACGCATGGTCTCCGTGTTATTTGTTCCTCATTTTGCCTGTTGTCGTCGTTACGTGCTCCGGCTGGGCTTAGTCGTGGTGAACATCCCGACTCACTGAACGTCGACGTTCGCGCGCGCGAGAGTTTTCTCTTCGTCGAGGTGCTTCGCGTGCGGGTGTTCGTAACAATATGTTTCTCTCCTTGTTTCTTTCCATGTTTGTTTCTGTAGAAGAGCGTAGGCTCGAAACGTTAAAGACTTTGTCAATTCCTGAGCGTAATACTAATACATCTATTTGTTTTCAACACCACCTGTCTTCGTCTTTTGTTTTTTGTGAATTCTCCCTTTATATATATATATATATATATATATATATATATGTATGTATATATGTATGTATTGTAATGTTATTATCACTCCGAATATGCTTGAGGCACGTTCGAACTGGGGAACAAGCTACTCACTGCGTTTTGTCACGGAGAATATATCCCGTTTGTTGACGAATGATGTTTATACATCAAGATCAGCTCGCAGCGCCACCTACCCAATTCGAACGTGCCTCAAGGATATTCCGACTGATAACAACGTTACAATTTTACTTGTCACTGCTTAGCGCCGTAAAGCATAAGAGAGTCAATCTCTTCAATCAGCTCGTAGCGCCGCAAACCTAGTGTCTGTGACCGAAGAGGAGATAACTACTCCTAAATGCTAGCAGCTCACAGTCTGGGTAGGTGGCGCTGCGAGCTGATCAAGGTGTATACGCACCATTTGTCAACGAAGGAGATATATTTGTTCTGGACAAAACGCAGTGAATAGCTTCTTCCCCAGTTCGAACGTGCCTCAAATACATACGAACTGATAATAATATAATAATAGCATTACAATTTTACTTATCACTGCTTAGCGCTCCCCATCTGTAATGTGTGTGTGTGAGAGCGTGTGTACGTGTTATTTCTTTACTACCCACAAAGGACTACACACAGAGGGGACAAACAAGGACAAACAAACGGATTAAGTCGATTATACCAACCGCAGTGCGTAACTGGTACTTATTTGATCGACCCCGAAAGGATGAAAGGCAAAGTCGACCTCGGCGGAATTTGAACTCAGAACGTAGCGGCAGACGAAATACCGCTAAGCATTTCGCCCGGTGTGCTAACGTTTCTGCCAGTTCGCCGCAGTTCGTGTGTACGTGTGTAATGTTATTATCATGTTATTATCACTCCGAATATGCTTGAGGCACGTTCGAACTAAGGAACAAGCTACTCACTGCATATACATACGTACATACATAGACATACATACGTACGTAGGTACATACATATATGCCTATATATACATATATATATATATAGCTATAGATATTTATAGATACATATGTGTATGCGTGTGTATGTGTGTTTCTGTGTGTCGGTTGAAATAAAAGAATAATTTGCCGAAATAAGCTATTGTATGTTTATATGTTCAAGTACATGCAGGCACACGCACACACACACAAACACACAAACACACACATACACACACACACACACACACACACACACACACACACACACACACACGCACAAACATATATGTGTATATCAATCAATCTATCTATCTATCTATCTATCTATCTATCTATCTATCTATCTATCTATCTATCTATATATATATATATATATATATATATATATATATATATATATATATATATATATATATAGTGTAACTCTTCTACAAACACTTACATATAACCACGTGTATGTGCGTGTGTATAAGTGTTTCTGTATACAACTGATTGCGAAGGTGAAGGCGTATATATATACATACATATGTAGTTATCTATATTTTCATGCACTAAATTTATTTAAATATATGCTAAATACATTTCTATTATCTCGATATATTTTCAATAAATATTATTGCTTATGTACTTATTCACATGGAAAGTTGTAACATTTAGAATATCGATCGAACTGGAGAACACGAGGGAATGTTCCTTCTTAATACTATCATTAAATTGTATCATGATGAAGGTCACTTCAAGATCTTCCATGAGCTATTGCTAATTCTCTGCCAATGTCACTATGATTGGCTTGTCATCTTCAGCTTCTCTTTCCAAACTTTTGGCACCTTCAGCGGAAAAGCGTTTGATTTTCTCTAAATCTCATTCAAAAGTTATGAGCAGCAATGCAATCCACAGCATTATAGAAAAATGCTTTTTCATATAACATCTCAGATTTCTGAGAGTGTCAGCAAACATCCTCCGCAAGCATTAGTGTTTGCCACCAGGCATTCGTAAGGTGGCGGGAAGGGGCGGGGGACCTGCAGGTGATTCTTGAATATTTATGGTTTTCAACGAATCCTTATGGCACCATAACGGAAAAGATCAATATTCAGAAAGATTTAGTTTTCCAGGCGCTGATTTCAAGTGAAGTGAAATGTCAAACTGTATTGAAACTTTTTTTTACATGACAGTTGTGTTGGCAACAGATAATTGATTGAGATATAAGTCAATTGTAAACTATTTCGGTGTCTTAACATACATAAATATATACATAATCATACATATACACGCACACGCGCGTGCTCCCATGTATATATATATAAATAGGTATAGATATAAATATATACGTATATGTGTGCGTGTGTATATACATACACACACATACATCCGCCCACGCATACACACACACATGTATATATATATATATATATATATATATATATATATATATATATACATACATACATACACATACATTTCCCATCTGTCTGTATATCTATTTTCTCTCTAGCTATCTATATATCTATGTAACCATACACCATATGTGTGTGTGAATATGTGTATGAATATATATATGTATATATAAATGTATATATACATGCCTATATATATATATATATATATATATATATATATATATATATATATATATAATCTACATGATCACACATAAGTATTTGTATATACGTATATGAATGATATATATATATATACCTGTGGTTTTCTTTGCATGTCGTTTTGTATTTCTATACATGTGTGTATAGTTACATATCTATATACATACAGCCATATATAAATACATACATATATTTATCACTACCACCGCTACGGAATGGTATGATCTATGCCGATTTTCCATTTACTCTGTGATACATTACTCTTCTACATCTCTTTTCTTTTATTCTGAGACACAGAATTTAACGTAGACCTTTACATATAGCAGCATTTGCCAGACAGTTATGTGTCAGATGGAATAGCTTACGTTCGCAGTTAGACATGATATATTGTTGCTAAATGTGGTCTGGGTAACCCATTCTTCTAACTGTCTGGAAAGATTGTCTTGAAGGCAGTAATCAGAATGGTAACTGCTGTTGACATGGTTAACTTAGGAAACCATAGATCAGTATGTGTGTGTATGTATGCATGTATGTACACACACACACACACACACACACATGTATGCATGTATGTGTGTGTGTATATATATACATACATATATATATATATATATATATATATATATATATACATACACACACAAATATATTCATCTGTATGTGTGCATACATGTGTCTGTGCGTGTATGAGAATATCAATTAACACGAAGCTTAAGAGTTATACATACATACATACATACATACATACACACACACACACACACACATGCACATACGTACGCACACACTTGCGCATGCGCGAATACATGCATACATGTATGAGTATAGATGTATATGGTGAAGGATCTCTGTCGGCTTACGACGAGGATCGAATTGTTCGATCAACTGGATTATCTATTCCTGAATTACTGTCTAAGTGCCTTTGTATTCCACAGACGCGTATACACTTCATGTAACTTAGAAGCGAAATCATCAGTACAACACAAGTGTGAATCGTTGATGTACGTCTTTAATCACAATTGCAATTCGCTCCACAGTCATCGATACAGTTTCCATCTACTCTGTCAATGGTTAATTCGAAGCTATAGAATATGACATCTGCTTCAGATGCCATGCAATTGTAACGAACTCGTCACGACGTGGTTTTGAAAGACTTCTTAACTATTTTATGACACTTTACCTGCCTACCTGTCTACATCCCTACCTACATACACACACAGAAACACAACACACACACACACACACACACACACACACACACACACACACATACACACACACACACACACACACACAAAACACATACACACATACATGAAGACATACATACATACATATATATATATATATATATATATATATATATATATATATATATATATATATATATATATATATATATAAATAAAAACATATGCAGACATTCATACACTCACACACATATATATGTACACCTAAACACATATGCAGACAAATAAATATATATATTTATATATATTTATGTATGTATCTGTACGTATGGTGGGACTGGGAAGGGATTATCCATTACGAATTGCTTGAACGGAACCAAACGGTCAACGCAGAACTCTATGTTTAAGAGATGGAACGACGTAACACGGCTATTCAAGTGAAAAGACCTAATCGGCAGCATGGTGTTCTTCTGCTGCATTACAACGCCCGCCCTCGTATCACCAATATGACTCCATTCAAATGCATGGCTGGGAAGTGCTTCCGCACTCACCGTACTCTCCTGATTTGGCACCAACGGATTTCCAACTCTTTCGATCTCTTTCAAATGCTATGCGCGGAGTTTCGTTCAATACTGATGCAGAATTGAAAGCTTGGCTGGATCTATTTTTCCAGTGGAAATCGTGTGATTTCTGCCAACGAGGTATTGAAAATCTTATTGAACGTTGGGAAGAAGTTGTAAACAACAAGGGTGAATACATTATTGATTAATTATTTCTTATTTTCATTAAACATTTAAAAAAATTTAAATTAAATAAAACGGTGAGAACTTAGGTGTCAACCCAAGATATATATATTTATTTATACACACACACACACACACACACACACACACACACACACACACACACACACACACACACACACACACACACACACACACACACACACACACACACACACACACACACACATATATATATATACCAGAATAAGCACATAAATGCGAAACAAGGTGGAAAAATATAGTATTCGAAAACCGAGTAATAAACCTGCAAAGACATCACAAAAACGGTTACTCAGAGTTTCTCGTTCCCGTTCGTCGGACAGTTTTGGTTTAGAATGATTCTAAACCAAAACTGTACGACGAATGGGAACGAGAAACTCTGAGTAACAGTCTTATTAATAAAGTATATGTATGTATGTGTGTGTACGTGTGTATGTGCGTGTGTTTGTATGTATGTATATTTGTATGCATGTACGTACTTATCTGCATCTGCATATATATGTGTGTATGTGTATGTGCGTGTGTGTGTGTGTGTGTGTGTGTGTGCATATATGCATATGATCACATTCACACACACACACACACACTTGATCAAACATTCAGTATTCTACTGACTGCATCGGTTACCTCCCCTTAACCACAGCTATCTAGTTGCTTCTTTTTTTTTTATTTTGCACGCTTTCTGCTTTTCTTGATGTCGTCTTTTCTGCTCATTTCTCTAATGTTCCACGTTCGAAAGGTGAAACCTTGACTTTTGACATTCACTGACAACCACTTGGCCCTCCACCCATTTTAATGCAAAAGTTCTACATCAACTTTTACCTTGCTCTTTTCTCTTCTTGCACCTATTCAATCTTCAGTCATAGTCAGTCAACTCTACTAAAACTAGCAGTCTCTGACATCAAGATGGAAGTCGGTTGCAAGGAAGTCTGGTATGCGATGGAAATTTCAGCTGGTTCACTAGATTAACTCTCATATCCATTTCAAGAATCGTACAAAAACAAATTACAATAGTTTCGTTGGGGAGGGGAAGTTTTTGCACACGTAGTTTCCCCTGGACCGTATTCTACCAATATTGAGCTTCCGAAAACCATAAATGAAGAAGACCCAAAAGCAATTGCATGTGAATTAGCAAAACAACTCAATTCGCATCATAGTTTGATCATAAAACACTTTTATGAACCAGTAG
>NC_142940.1:41770064-41777564 GCF_046866305.1 Octopus bimaculoides
TGCATCTCTCTCTCTGTATACATATATATACGTGTGTGTATGTGTTTGTACGCGCGCGTGTGTATATGTGTGCGTGCGTGTGTGTCTTGCGTTGTGTAAGTATTTGTATATAGCGTGCAAAACAATGTGAGAGATTAAATTAATCTCGTCACAAACTACAGAAGCTTGGAGTTTTCTTAACATTAAATCTGATCTCTTTTCTGGACAGGACGACACTGCTGTTTAAACCGAGATAAATCAACGTTGGATTGAGTAGAATTTGAACTAGGTGAACACGTGTTTTAATCTCTTGAAATAATCAAAGAAATATCGAGTTAGAACCTACTCAGCAAGTTTGAGGATAGATTGAAGAATTGAAAATGCTATAAGCAAATGATAATGAATGGATCTACTATTGTTTATCATATCCTTCTTGATATTTTATTGGTGTCTACGGCCCACTCCGTTTCAGTTTCACGTACAATTATATGAGAACATTTACGCAAAGCAGTTAGTTCTGAAGCTGGGTGATTTAGTAAATAAATTACTTTCGTCACGTGCATGTTCATTATATTGTTACTCTTCGTGTGATATTTGTATGAAGCAATGGTGTTGATTAAAGTTTTAATCACCATGAACAGATTATGTTCGGAGGACAGCCAGCCTATAGTCGCGATAACTGACGGCATTTTATTTGAAATTTACGGATTTATTTAAATTTTGGCAGCAGAGTTTCTCTCCGTTGAGAATAGCAGACCTATTATGAAACCACACAAGGTACTAATTCTCATTCTCTTTGAGAGACACAAACAGCCCACACTTAATATTTCAACTTCAGCTTTCAGAAACAGAAAGTTATGGTCTTTGTTGTATTATTTTGATTAACCAACCATTTTAATCTTTGGTCATCTCTTTTCTGATCTATTGAACCATTCCACCTATCATTTCCTTTTACCGGGAAGAATCGTTAAAATCAAAAATGTCCTCTCTTTGCCAGACTAACAGAATCATTAATTTGGTATTAAACTTCAAAGGAAAAAGATACAGGTTCAAGTCAATCAAGGAGAATGGAAGCTAGGAAAAATATAAATTAAATTTTCAATGGGAAGTTATCACGCAATAAAATACTAATTTTTTTTTTTTTTTCCAATGGTCTTGTTTTACAAGTCATGAGTCAATATCTAACAAAAATTCTTGTTTGAAATGATGTTTTTTTTTCTTCTTCTTTCTTTGTATCTACCATTGGTCTGTAAAGCAAAACAATACAATAACAGTGTGATATTATAGTGTTTGAACAAATCAACTTGTTTTTCGGTTAAAAAAATATAAAACTAAGCGTTTAACAAAATGTCTATTCATAAAATTTCCACTTTGCTGAACTTTACCGAAAGCAAAGCTCATGAATACAAGAGACGCGTTTGAGAATGTTTTATATCAGCTAAGTAAACAAGTTTACTGCAGAAATTAAATAACTCAGGGTCATCAACTACGCGAACACAATAGATAAGTTAAGTTAGTGTTAACCTATTTAATGCATGGAGTATTAAAAAAGTTAAATAGAAATAGTTCTGCAGTTAGGAAAAGATATACAAAATATATAAAATATCACTTGACTATCACTATTATTATTATTATTATTATTATTATTATTATTATTATTATTATTATTATTATTATTATTATTATTATTATTATTATCATCATCATCATCATTCAGTGAGAGAGCAGCACGCGTAAGACAAATTACGCTCGATACAAATATACGAAACCCAATATATGCATCATGACTACCCGTCTGATAAGTATACACCAGGCTCATGCGTTACAACCATGTGTGCGCGACATGGTGACCTCATATCAAGATAAACAGATCTGCATGATCTTGCAGGTAGGGGCCGAGTTAGAATTTTCTTTAGATCGAGTAATCCATCCTACTCAAAAGATCTCTGAATAAGGTTTGTTTGGGGATGGTGAACGAAACACTATGTTTCCAGAGTGAATCATTTAAACCCCAAAGAATTCCTCATGAAAAAATGGTTATGCTGCTCACCCACTATTCCTGTTCGTGATCAGGAACGCGCATATCGTCAGCTACTAAGGGACATGTTGAAGTGTTTACGGTCAAGCAATCGGGTTCGATAAAATAAGTACCAGTTGAACACTGGAGTCGATTTAAACGACTTATCCCCTCTCCCAAAATTGCTGCCCTTGTGGCAAAATTTGAAGTAATCATTATTATTATTATTATTATTATTATTATTATTATTATTATTATTATTATTATTATTATTATTATTATCATTGTTGTTGTTGTTGTTATTATTATCATTATTATAATTATTATAATTATTTTTATTATTATTATCTTTATTATTATTATTTGGAAAGTACAGGAGAACTCTAGTCATATACTGGCTCCTATTTTGGTTTCCTCTAGGGAAGGTAGCCTCACCTGAACTTGGCGGACTAATGATTAATGAGTCACAAAAAAAAAAGACAAACGAAAAGATATCCACATAAAAATTAATGAGTAAAACGGGAAAGAATATATCCACGGTAATTAAGAAACTTGATAAAATAATTTATTTCATAAACATATGCCTTTCAGCATTCTGAAAATAATTAGTCATTATATGAATAATATATACTTTATGCAGAACACAACGTGAGTTAGGAGTTCTTAAATAGATTGTAAGTATTGGAAAACCATTAGCGATGACAAAAATATGTTGCAAAAATATTTCTTCAGTGCTTTTACTGTGCAAAATAAGGAGGAAAGTCTCTTAACTGACCGTTTCACTATTTGTTTAGTAATCCTCAGAAAAGACGTACTAAATTTCATTCCACAATCGATATCATAGAGTGTTCAGCTGCTACATATGGCAGTAAGTCACTAAGCAGTTCTATGCTGGAGACTTGTTAGCAGGTTGCGTTTGCAAGTGATGCCAAGCAAACGCTCTGTATAGTAGACGCCAGTAGAAAAGAAAACAGCGAACTGGAGAGACAGGTTATCTACTGGATCAACTGACTGGTATTTAACCGTCGACATTCGATTTTAAGTTCTTAATCTCGGGAACATCAGCAGTATTCAATTACTGCTCAAATTGAACCATATAAGCAAATAGGTACCTGCCTCACTTCAATACATTACGTGCCTAACCAGGTTCCATCGAACCCCTTCAGACATATCCAATGAATAGTCTTTTCACCTGTTGGCTGTATTTCTTTCTAGATGGCGTTTGGTGATTAGATGATTCATGCCGGTAGATAATATCCGTTCTCTTATTCTGGTTCCTGTAACACAATTTGTGCATTTGTGTTTTACACGGCTTGTCCTTAGGTAAACAACATATATTTAATACACATTACAGCATGAATTACAGTATCCATTATATTGCTAGGACTGTGATGGATACTGTACAGGATGTAATACACAATGCTATCGATTGGGTACGATTACTCTGAAGAGATATAAACAAACGTGAAACGATACGTTGGTAAACTCTTCATTTTTACCCCAGACATCAAAAGCATAGAAGGAAATGTTTACATTCTTGTATTCCTCTCATAGCTAGGCTTTCTTATATTCTATCATATATATATTTTTCATTCTTTCAAAGATTATGGTTTCGATTCCTAGAGTAGGCGATACATTGTATTCAGCAAAACACTTCATTTAACCTAGTTGACTCAGCTGTCGAAAATGAGTGATGGACCAGGGTGGATTATATTTGCCAGAGAAGCCGGGAAAGCAGCCTTATGCAAGGGGCAAAGTAATGCAGATTAACCAAATGTGTGCATATATTTTTATCTTCGGCAATGCATATGAAATTGGGATGATGCAGAGCGGATTACCATGGCCTATGTACAAGGATGACACACAAATTAGCAAAGCGTTCCGTCCCATATTTTAAACAAAGTTGTACCCCAGTATGGCTGAACTCTAATGACTGAAACAATTAAAAAGTAATATATATATATATATATATATATATATATATATATATATATATATATATATATATATATATATATATATATATATATACACACACACAGAGTAATCCCTCGACTATCGTGGGTGTTACGTTCCAAAAAACCCCGTGATAGGCGAAAATCTGCGAAGTAGAAACAGTACTGTACTGTATATTTTTGATTACCTTTATAATTTCTATATATTTATTTATTATTTATATATCACAGTATGTGTGTGTATAATGACTAACACATACACTTTCACAATTCTCAACCGATTTTCAGCAAACTTTACAAACAGATTACTTATGTCCCAAAAATGGTCACTATAACATTTTGCCCAGAGCTCCTGTATAAATGGACGTAAATGGACATAGTATTTTGTATATAGGATGTTCTATACTCTTTTAATCTTTTTATAAAGTGAAAGGATTTTGTCTATTTATTTATTTCGTCTTTCCATCTGCGATAGTGATTAAATTGATTAGGAACAATGAACGGATACATTTCCACAATTCTTAACTGATTTTCACCAAACAGTACACTCTCATTACTTATGCCCCATGGATGGTCATGCACTATACTATTTTGCCCAGAGCTCTCGCGTAAATGGACGTAAATGGAAATAGTTTACTTTTCTTTTTTTTTGTATATAAGGTTTTCCATACATTTTGTATATAAGGTTTTCCATACATTTCGTAATCTTGTTGCAAAAGTGAAAGGATTTTGTCTATTTATTTCGACTGTCCACCTGCGACGGTTACTAAATTTACTAGAAACACTGTACGCGGTGACTATCCAATACCAAATAATCTTAATCTTTATATTTAAACTGTATTAAATTTTAGTAAGCTTACCTTTACCTATTCTGAGTTACTTGAAAGATGATGTTCCCTTTCCTCCTATTACTTGATACCTTTGTTTACCTACCAATGCATTGTTTCAGTTTAAGGATCCTTATTTCCCAATCCATTATGATATTTCGACTGTTGTTCATTGTTTCAAATACCTTTTAGCATTGTCATTCTAGCCTTTTTTTTAAACAATCACATATGATTCGTCTCAAAGAATCAATCTTTGATTAAGAGTTTTGCTTCCTCTAGCGAAATCTATACGTATTTTTTTTAGAAATCTCCATACAACTTCAACTTGTTGCGGCATTCGCTGTTAGTTTATGCGCAGGCCATGTGGGAAGACAGAATAAAGGGGCTTTTGTTAGCTTATCTCTCCAAAAAAATAGGTCCCTTTCCTGTTGAATAAAATAAACTCACAGAGGGGAGCTTCAACATCTTCCTTCAAATTCCTTACACCTTTTATGTGGTTGTTTCTGACAAGAAATTTCGGTCTCATGTAAAACGATTATATTTTGTAGTCATTATCCGTGATCTATTCCCAAAACACTAGAGTAGCTCTACTTTGCAATGCTTGCAAACTTATAATCAAAGAAATTTTAATTCTATTATTCTATAAAATAATATTTAATTAGTTTAAATGTACACACATGCATAAAAATAATTTTTAATTCCATTAGACATTCTAAAATACTATTAAATTTCATTCAATTTTGAAAAAAGGTAAAATCGGACAGAACTTATGGGATAACCTGATATATATATATATATATATATATATATATATATATATATATATATATATATATATATATATATATATATATAACGGTTATGAAGGGTATTGGAATCAACTAAACCCTAAAGATACAGGCAATACCGAGTAAGTGCTGTATACCGACTAGTTTTTCCCCTGTCGTTGTAGCAACATGAGTGGGGAACATGAGGTCGTGTATTAGCGTGTGTATGTATAAAGAAAGAAAAAGATAGAGACCAATGGCAAAGTTAGAATTATATTTTATGCATAAAGTCTTACAGCTGTTTCAAGGAAAATCCAATGTATCCCTTCATCAGACTTTATACATAAAATATAATTCTAACTTTGCCATTGGTCTCTTTATCCTTTTCTTTCTTTATATATATATATATATATATATATATCCATCTCTCTCTCTCTCCCTCTCTTTGTCTGTCTGTCTCTCTATTTATTTATTTCTCTGTCTCTATCTGTTTGTCTGTCTGTCTGTCTGTCTCTCTCTCTCTCTCTCTCTTTATATATATATATATATATATATATATATATATATATATATATATATATATATATATATATATATGTAGTCATTAGGTTGTTCGGCTCACGATCATAAGGTCGTGTGACCAATTCCCGGTGACACGTTGTGTCCTTGAGCAAGACACTTTAGTTTACGTTGCTCCAGTTCACTCAACTGGCAAAAATGAGTAGTATCTGAATTTCGCAGGGTCTGTTTGTCACATTCTGTGTCACGCTGCATCTACCTGAGAACTACGTTATGGATCTGCGTGTCTGTGGAGTACTAAGACATTTGCAAGTTAATTTCACGAGCAAGCTGTTCCGTTGATCGGATCAACCGGAACCCTCGTCGTGGTAACTGACGGAGTGCCAGTTTCTTTTATACATACATACATACATACATACATACATACATACATACATATCTAATAAAATTTCTAAACTACTTTTTCTTTCATTGAATGTGTTATGAAACTTTGTGTATTGGCTGTTTGTCCGTAAATCATAGGTACGAGTTTCGTGATATTTTGGAAAATCGTATAAGAGTGCCGCAAACGGCATAAATAGTTTGAATAAGTTCTATTTACTTACATAAATGGAAATGTTTATTCAATAATTAATTCGTTTCTTTTTCGTGAAGTACAGTGAATGCGTTTATTCGCTAAGAGATGAGAATGGTTTCTCCTGTCCTTGCCGAAAAATTATAGGATTATAATAATGTTGATAACTGAATACTACGTTTATCTTATTTTTCTTACCGCACTCTAATTTGTAGACTGCTTTTCATACTAAATGCAGTAACTTCTAATTATAACACTAACGTATGTTCTTAACTTGGAAGTTTAGTGTTTTACCTTAAAGTCAAAGTATTCCTTCCCCTATTTTCTTATCGAGTTAAGGAGAGAAAAGTGATGTTCAGTGACAGTAAAACATGCGATATAAAAAGCATTTTTGGCTGAGAAAACGAAACTTTCTCCTTATCTAATACGGCGAAGAAAACTATCAATCATGCTTGATACGATACCGTTGGTTGGAAGCTGGAGTAGATTTCGTTAAATGTCACACGGGTTTTAGTGTTATCGAGATATTATTATAACCTTTTGCAAACGATCCTGATAATAGTGACCCCTAGATTAGAAAGAAGCAATAACCAAGAATAATATATGTTTAAGAGCAGAGATTCATAAATAACATCAAGGTGCTTTACCTGATAATGGCATTAGCTTGCAGGCGATATATATATATATATATATATATATATATATATATATATATATATATATATATATATATATATATGGATATATGTATGTATACGTATAGTAAGTATTGAGAATATCTTTACAAACAGCTTAGTTTGTTTTTCGCATTCTTAACGCTATTAAAATCGATTTACACACACACACACACGCACACACACAC
>NC_142940.1:41787564-41802564 GCF_046866305.1 Octopus bimaculoides
CCTACCTACCTACCTACCTACCTACCTACCTACCTACCTACCTACCTACATACATACATACAGACAGACATACATACACACATAAATACATACATGCATACATACATACACATAAAGACATTTATATAAGTTTATATGTGTAGATAGATATTTAAATATGCATACTTATATATACATACACATATACATGTACATATAAATATATATATTATACATACATACACATATAAATATACACACACACACACACACACACATATATATATATATATATATATATATACATATACATATACATACACACACACACTACATATGTTCAAGATATACAAACATTTATATACATATATTTTGATAGCGCATACACATATGTATCATTTCACATATACACTTATATACTAAGAGCGTGTTTATATGTCTCTCTCTCTCTCTCTCTCTCTCTCTCTCAATCAATCAGTCAATCTATCTAGCTGTGTGGTAAGAAACTTACTTCCCAACCACATGGTTCCTGGTTCCGTCCCACTGCGTGGCAACTAGGGCAAGTGTCCTCTACTACAGCCTCGGGCCAACCAAAGCCTTGTGAATGGATTTGTCAGACGGAAACTGAAAGAAGCCCATCTTACAGATGTATATATATATATACGTACATGTTTGTGTGTCTGGGTTTTCGTTCCCGCCATCATCGCTTGACAACCGATGTTGGTGTGTTTACGTCCCCGTAACGTAGCTGTTCGGCAAAAACAACCAATAGAATAAGTCCTGGTGTCGATTTGTTCGACTAAAGGATGTGCTCCAGCATGGCCGCAGTCAACTGACTGAAACAAGTTAAAGACTAAAAGA
This sequence comes from Octopus bimaculoides, assembly GCF_046866305.1. Classification (NCBI taxonomy): domain Eukaryota; kingdom Metazoa; phylum Mollusca; class Cephalopoda; order Octopoda; family Octopodidae; genus Octopus; species Octopus bimaculoides. The sequence goes on from NC_142940.1 coordinate 41,788,405, forward strand.
AAGAATATAATGTACACTCTCTGTATCTTTGTATATGAGGCCCGTTAAACTGAATAATATCGTATTTTTACATATTCTACATATCTGCTTTGCTAATCACTTTTCCTATCTTAACAGATAATTTTTTAATAGGAAATAACACACAACTTCTTTGGGATTTGAAATAGAACATGATTAACCACTACCAATACCTTTGTGAAATGTAAGAAATTGTTAACAAGTACTAGCTACCACAGTGTGCTACATAAAGCTCAACACATGTCGCATCTTCTCGTGGATTTCACTCTCTCACGGATGTTTACTTCGGAAGATATGAAAATCTATTAGGAATTTCGCTGAATACGATAGGCTACACATACACGAATGTGGAGGCGCGTGGCTTAGTGTGTCAGCATCATGATCGTAAGATTGTGGTTTCGATTCCTGTACCGGGTGACGCGTTGTGTTCTTGAGCAAAACACTTCATTTTCACATTGCTCCAGTCCACTCAGCTGGCAAAAATGAGTAACGCTGCGATGGACTGGCGTCCCGTCCAGCTGGGGAACACATACGCCATTGAAACCGGGAAACCGGGCCATGAGCCTGGCTAGGCTTTAAAAGGGCGCATTTATTTTTTATATTTTTACACATACACGAATACTTACACACAAGAAACACACTTTTACTTATTCACTTATTAATGCAAGTGGTCAAGGCAGTCAATTGACAGGATCGATCGAGCATCGGGGTGATTGAACGGGCTGAAGACAAACACTTTTCTCTTTGGCCAATCCCCAATCAACTTCTTCAAGTTTCACTTGAAAAGAGAAATAAGGGTAGAGAGGTAAGTGTTGTCGTCTCGCCAGTTTGCTGAAAGATGGATGAAAGTAGCGAGAATGGTGCCCTGAGAATACGCTTGTAGTTGGAAATAAGGAAAGGACAAAAGGCCCCTGCCCCAAAAGCCAGGGTACCCATAGTTTTTATGGGTTTTTTCCATGAGCAGCCCTCGAATGTCTCCTCCCTATTGAGGATTATACATTGTTGAGTTCTAAAAAAAATTTGTTAACCTTGTTTACACGCAAAATCCCCACAACACACACTCACACACATACATACGTGCAGTTTTATTTGGTCCTGTACTGTCCATAGTGTTTTTCTTAATGTAAACCCTTCTGGATAATAAAGAAATGATTATTATTATTATTATTATCATTATTATTATTATTATTATTATTATTATTATTATTATTATTATTATTATTATTATTATTATTATTATTATTATTATCATTATTGTTATTGTTTATTTCTATTATTGTTACTTATGAAACGCATGTCTAAAGATACATGTATCTTTTGCTTCAGGAAATCTGTGTATATGTAATGAATGTTATCAGTCGAAAGACAAACAGATTTATAAAAGATATTTTTTTTTTGTGAGTGGTATCTTCAATATCTCATTTTAAATGATATGTTTAATATTATATAAGATGATACTGGAAATTAAATTTTCTCCTTTTATTAATAATCTCTGATTTCGACGCACAGTTTGCGATTTTTGAAGGAAGCCTTTTGTCCATTACACTGATCACAGTACTTGATTGGTACTTTTTTTTATCGACTCAAGAAGGATGAAAGGCAAAGTTGACTTCGAGGATATTTGAACTCAGAACGTAAAGAACCGGAGCAAATCTTATGTGCATATGTACGTATACGAGATGGTATCAAAATGTTCCCGGACTAGTTATGCTTAATATAAAAAAAACAAACTTATTCACATAAATTTTAACATCATTTCCTTCTAAATAGTCACCTTGCTTAGCAATACACGGACCCAGCATTCCTGTCGCTTTTGGAATCCGGTCTGGACGTCGTTTTCCATAAGCGAGTCGAAGACATTCTATGATTCGCACTTGATCTCGACAACGGTGTTAAAACGGCAACCTTTGAGCTGCATTTTTATTTTGGGGAACTGATTGAAGTCCGTAGGTGCTAAATAGGGCGAATAGGATGGGTGCGGAAGCGATACCGTGTTGTTTTTGGCGAAATTCTTACGAGTTAGGAGAGCTGGAATGACAAGGTGCGTTACGGTCGTGAAAAATCCAATTCTTCGTGCTCCACAGATCCGGTCCCTTTCGCCGAATGTCCTCCCTCAAAGGCTTCAAAAAGTCGTAGAAGAACTCTCGATTGACGGCTGGCCCTGAGAGACGAATTATCAATGCACACCATCGCGGATGTCGAAAACACCGATGAGCATACTCTTGATTCAGCTGCGGCTCTGTGGTGCCTTCTTCGATCGTGGAGACGAAGGGCTCTTCCATTCTGACGACTGCTGCTTTGTATTTGAAGCATGTTCGATGTTTCTGTAGCAGACTTCCAAAACTTAACGCAGAATTTCCCGATGCCTCTTTGTTCCAACTTTCTGTCCAAGACAAAAATCGCAGACTAAAACATACACGTGATGACAGAAACGCTAATTTCACGAATTGCAAAGTAAACACAGAAATGTCATTCAGTATACTGCTTCATAACTTTACTACTAGCCGTCATTGCACACGCAACCTTGTGCTACCTTTTGTTGGTGCACTACAGAACTAGTCCGGGAACATTTTGATAACACCTCGTATATAATATATACGGAAGAAAGAAAATAGAATTCACAATATTCTTTACTATTCACTACGACCGTTTCGAGCCCTCGTGCATCGAAGGTGCAGATGTGTCGCATATTTCTATTAGAATGCATTTTGATAGTTATAGTGCATTACTCGTGTTACTCGTGTGGACGAGAGCAACGTATTACAACTACCAAACAAACTACAACTATCAAAATACATTCTAATAGAAATATGCAAAATGGAGATAAAAAAAAGGAAAACGAGGTACCTCTCAACAAGTTGTTACCTGATGAAACACACCAACTGTTCTCGCGAAGCACCGGTGCATCATGGGTCGAAAATATCGTAGTGAATGATAAAGAATCTTGTGAATTACATTTTCCTTTTCTCATATGTTTTATAAACACTACGGATACAAAGGAATTCCTGAAGTAAATCTTGTGTCATATACGTCCATACTGCTGATGACCTCAGGTAGCCGGCATACTACAAGGCCAATACCCGAATATTTAATTTATATATATATATGTTTATATACAAGACATTTTTCCGACACTCCTAACGGTTCTGCCAATCTTTTTTTAAAATTTTGTTTATAACATTGAAAATATAAGGAAAGTAAAATGATTGTAATAGAATTAGAAACCGGATGATCGCAGGTTATACGGCTTCCACAGAAACTTATATTAGTTACTCTATTTTGTATTCTCCTATGAATGAAAGAGACGGAAAGATTGAAAGAAAGAGAGAGAGAGAGAGAGAGAGAGAGAGAGAGAGAGAGAGAGAGAGAGAGAGAGAGCAAGAGAAAGAGGGAGATGGTGGGATAGAACTAACAATGATGATAATACTAGCTTCTGCCGTTGCTGCTGGTGCTGCTGATAGTGATGACGGATGTGATATGATGACGAAAATGAAGATGGCGACAATAACTGCACTCTGCCAATATATTACAGTAAATCTTGATAATAAAAGAAAAATGTAGAGTTGTTGTTTACCTTCCTGCCGCCATCCTGACTCCGTTCCATCAGTTTAATCTCTGTCGAGTGACTTGCATTTTTATTCTGGCAAAAGTAAAAAAAAAGAAAAAAGACAAGACACAAATATAAATTGGACAGCCAAAGGAAAGAGAAGTTTTGTGTGTTTATCTCATGGGTACAACAACTGTAGAAACAACCGAAATAGAAGCAGTACCATCACAAACACTACAACTATCATCATCATCATCATCATCATCATTACCATGTGCTATATGCATATATATATGTTTATGCATATGTATATGTGCGTGTTTGTGTATGTAATGTGCGTATGTGGTGTTTCCCAGAATAAAACAATAAAAACGCGATGATGGGATAAAAAAAAAACTGAATTGCAAATGGAAAATGGTTCCATGTACATTTGAAAGCAACCTCTAAAATTATACAAGTTGCCGACATATCAAGGTGTACATCTGAGTTTCCAATGAAATGTGCCAGCACAATTGAGATTAAAAACGTAGATATACTGTTTTAACTAGGCAATTCTTCATCTTATATTCCATCTTAATGATGCAGCACGATGGAGAGACGGTGAGGTGCCTCAACATACAGTGAAATCTAAATATTGCTCACTGCAAATACATATATATATATATATATATATATATATATATATATATATATATATATATATATATATATATATATATATATATATATATATATATGTGTGTGTGTGTGTGTGTGTGTATGTGTCTGCATGTGTGTGTATATATATATGTGTGTTTTTGCGTGTATATATATATATATATATATATATATATGTGTATAAGTATGTAGGTAGATATATTTACGTATATGTGTGTACGTATATGTGTATGTATGCGCATATATATACATATCTTACTAAGAAAATAAATTATATCTCATATCTCTTGAAAACTTCTTGATATTCAGAGAATATATTTTCTTTCGGCGTTCTTTTATAATCTATTACCAACAGCATTAAAACGTTTTAATCTTTGTTTAAAAACAACTTTCATGGTATAGGTGTTTATGAGAAAGAGTTAATAAGTTTTGATATGTTCTCCCTCTTTTCTTACTAAAAGAGAAATAACACGTAAAGAAATAACATGATGGACATTTGGCAGTTTATCAAGAAGGGAGCTAAAATTCTTTGGTCATTAATATAAATTGTTTAAAGTCCCGTGGTGTAACATTCTTTCACTAAGTTTTGCAATTTGTGTTCGATGAGTTGAGATAAGGATTTCTTAATTTGGCAAAAGAACAATATTTGAATGGTGTCGAGGCGGGATTTAGATTAACTTGACACACATATATAGCTACAACCTATTTTATTAACCACGGCGGTAAAATATTTACGATTGCGGCAGAATTAGAACCCAGAATATTATGGCAGTAAATTTGAAGCCGGATAACTTCTAATTTTATCCTCTTCCTATAGCTGCCTCATGGGATAGGAAGCAGATATTCTTTCTAAAAGACAAAGGAGAAGCAGGTTGTGTTTTTGTATCAAGAGCTCTGATAACTGACGCAAAGTCAAAATAATTCAGTGGAAGACTGCGTGGTGTAAATTGATGCTTAAGGTTTTATTTCAAACAAACTATTGAGGTGTTCATTTTGATTTCCCTCTCTGTTAGGTATCTCATCAATAAACATGAACAGCATTCTGGAATGTTTTTAACAACAAAAACAACAACAAAAAAAAATTAGGGGAAAGAGACGGAGAGACAAGAAATGAGGGGAAAGAAAGAGAAGTAACGAAGTATTCGATATAAAAGAATTAAATAGATTTCCGTTGTGAGCAGGAAGGACACTTGAACAACGACGACAACAGCAACTACAACTGTAAAAGCAAAAGCTAAAAGTTCCAACAATCAAAATCACAACAAAAGGAACAGCAATAAAATAACTTCAATCAGAGCAGATTGTGAAGAAGGGGAAACATGAAGCTTCTAACACAACGCTGACCAGTGACTTGAGCAATAAATTATGATAGAACATCTAACAGCAAAGTAGAGGAGATGGGTCTCGGTCATAAATGGAGCACAAGAAATATAAAGCAGTGAAAGGAGTTGCATAAGCATCAAGTTTAGAAAGTGATAGCTCCAAGCAGGTGCAAATAAAAAAGAAACACCCAAGAATAAGAAAGTAGGTTTCTTTCTAGACATTCCAGAGTTTCACATTTGCTAGGAGGAACAGTATTGTGTCGGTGGTGGGGTGAGTTAGTAAAATATAATAAAAAAAAAAAAAACTAATCAAGCTTCCATGTTAGAAAATCAAAGAAGGGAAGTGCAAATTAAAGAGAATAAGAAATTATTTCCCTGCGAACGCAAGAACTTGGATCGTGAAAAAACAAGATCTTTAGACATCTAAAAACATTTCTCAATACTATTCTGATCGCATAATAAAGTGGGCTGGTAACCTGCACGCAAAGGAGTTTGCATACGAGTATCTGGTCACATGGTGAGAGACAAAAGATTCATACAACTTCTTCAGATAGTTTCAACTATGCGTCAGGAATCAAATGGATTTCCTCAATGTGTCAAGATGAACTCTGGCAAACGACAACGGCTCATTGTGATAGTTTTTAGATGGCGGTGTACATTTGGTTTTTTTGTATAAATTTTATATTTATCACTAACTAGCGATGAGTACAGCCAACCTAGGACTTCTGAACAGGAAACTGGCTTCTGAAAGTCAAATGGGTCATGTCTGGCGCACACTATGATGGGATTAGTGAACTATTCAAGTGTTAATGGACATTGTCGTTATCACTAAATTGTGGAGAGGATTATATAGAAGAAAATTACATTAACATTTCTTTTAGCATCTGGCAGTACTATATTACAAAGGCAGTTAATCGTGCGATTAGAAGACATTTTCTACTAATTGGGAGGTGACTAGTCAGAGGATGAGGTATTATACGGTCACAATTGCAGCAATAACATCAACCGGTACTGGAATAGAGTGAACTGGAGACGATGTAGCAGATGAGAAGAAGTAGTGTGAAAGACAAGATGAAGTAGTGTGAAATAGCGTCTGAAACGCAGAAAGTACCGAGCGGTTGCATGAGGACCAAAACTGCTGATACATTGGGCTAACAAAAGATACAGACGATAATTTTAGGTATGTAACTCTTAGAAATATTAAGATATTGGCCAAAGTGCAAGCCACTATCTTAGTATTTCTTCTTGATAGTCTCCTTAGAGATCAGAAACACACATAGATGTTCGATTCCTGGAATATCTGTTCAGGATTATCTCTATTTCATTCGATACTTTGCAGAAGACAGCCTCATGCCGATGTTTTTTTGGTGTTCAGATCTATGTCGGTCAACTGAGATCGTTCCATAAGAATGGCAATAAATATCCGCTGGTTTCAGTGGGCAATAAATCACATTATACTAAACTGGTATCTACTGGATAATCTAAATAAATGGTTACGGATGGAAACAGATTGGAATCATGCACATAATCCTTTAAGGGCACCTCTCCTAGCAGATCCTGTTTCTGTTCCTTACTGCGCTTGAAAACTTATTGTGGAAGTTTGGTGTACAAAGAAAGACTCGTCTAGAATTGGGACACCGAAAAGCAACTTCTTACGCCAATGATGCTGCTGTTATGGTATACAACTTGTTACCTTGTTACATCAGTTTTCATTCGTTTGGTTTGCTTCTAAGTATATTTTATCGTCCCACTGTTGTTAATTTGTAATATCTTTCTATTTGTATCAATAAATTGATTGTTATTTATTGTTTAGACACTGCAAAGGTAAAAGGTAAACTTGACCTAGGCGGGATTTGATCTCAGAACGTTAAAAAACAATACGCACACAACTGCTGTAAGGTATTTTACCTAATGCCAAAGTTCTATTAATTTCTACCAACCATTTGCCGTATTTTTTGTTAGTAATATCAATACCATGTTATTAATACTTGGTAATGTAATATTATTAATAGCAGTATCAACCGAAACGACGGCAATATCAGTAGTGATCATGGTGGTGGTGATTGTGTTGGTGGTAGTGGTGGGTTGGTGGTGGAGGTTGCGTAGATACACATTACAGTTGTTCATTTGTTGTCTGTAGTTGATTTCGTTGTTTTTTCTTCTTACATTGATGTTTAAAAGGTTACTGCATATTGTTGAGCTTTCTTAAGATAGAGAACAACAGTTTCAAGATCTAGTAATTTACAGATCAAATAAAGATAATTATAGGAAATAATAATTAAAAAAATAAATCAAACGATGAAACTACTGATGAATAGATTTCTGTTAATTATAAGTGATAACCTGGTAATTACTAAAGCATTGCAATTAACAATTCCAGAGATTTGTGGCGGATGTTATTACAATACATGTCAAATGCATAAGTAGCTACAGAGAAATATAGTCAAGTAAAAAGCAACGAAAATTCCTTTACGTCATCAAAAGAATAAAACATTGAGTGTATTCATCTTATTATTATTGTTGATGGAGTTAGTGCTAATGGTGGTGTTGGTGTTGATGGTGGTGGTGGTGGTGGTGGCGGCGGCGGCGGCGGTGGTGGTGGTGATTGTGATGGTGATGGTGATGGTACTACACCCAAGGTTAGTCCTGATCAAGCAGATATGTGATCAAAAAGAGTTAAAGAGTTGCAGCTGTGACCTTTCGTCATTTATTTAGGTATAGTATATCTAGGGCCATGATATAGAGCAATTATAACATGGGCCATTTATTTTTATATACCTATTAACTTTTATCATATACTGGCAACGAATTTTATACATATTACTTATTACATTCATATAAAACTAGACTTAACGAAGGCAGATTTATGCTTTTCTCTTATGCTGTAGCTGCATGTATGTGAAAGTGGTCCCTAAAGCAAAACAAGATACCTTTGGGGCTCCAGCAAGTTCTTTTCTTTCATTGTGGAGACATACATACATACATACATACATACATACATACATACATACATGCAAGTAGTCTTTCATGAACCAACAACCGGATTACTACCTCCCACTTTGAACGGTATGCATTTGCAATCCAGAAACAGGAAATATCATCCAAACGCCTGATGCGCAAAAGGTAAAGAGATGCAGGAAAAACATTAAAATGTGACAACTTTATGGAGTTAACACCAAAAGTATCACCCACATCATAAGCAGTTGTCCGAAAATGCCTTTTCGGTATTATCTACCGATGAGACATGATGTTGTAGTTAGGGCAATATATAATGATATCCGTTGGAAGGATAACTCCGAGAACAAAGAAATAAGAACCCACAGTATGGTAGAAGCTATAGCCACTCATAATAAAAGGCGTAGTGGTGGAATATCCCAGTAAAAGACCTCAATAAAATGTAAACACAATAGACCTAATATAATGACTTGGGATAGGGAAGAGAAACTATGTACACCTGTGGAAATCAGCTGTCCCGCCGAACTATTGAGAAATCTGCAGTTACTCTATCCCTGTAATTATTGGTGCCCTGAGATGAATACCAATCTTGAAAAATGAGGCTTCTCAAAATCAGAAAGGAGAAAGCTAATTCGAAAACTACAGATCCAATCCGCCACTGGAACTGTAAATATCTATAAAACTTCCCAGAAGTTTATCATTTAAGTATATATGAGCATGACTAGATATGCAAGTATATGCATGAGAAGACATACATTAAAACATATAAATATAAATCTGTACGTATAAATACATACATACATACATACAAACATACATACATACATACATACATACGTACATACATACATACATACGTACATACATACATACATACATACATACAGCCCATAAATGTTTTAGCCGACCATCGTATGTTCTTTTTGCATCCAGTAGACATTACAAATTTTAATGTTTTTGTTTCTTACTTTTATTTTTGTTGAAGAGAGAAAATAGAACCCATGACCCTTTACAGAGTATCCGAGACAAGCGAGATAGTAGGAGTGAGTTATCTTTAAACAGTAGACATGATCCGAGTACTTGCAACAGAGTAGACTTCTGCTAAAGGCACTCGATAACAAGGTGGGGATATTAAACGTCATCTGTTTAAACACCCATTCAAGTGTACCATAGAGAGATTTCAACTCAGAAGGCTAAAAGCCGGAACAAATACCGCAAGGCATCCAGTTCGACATACCTTAAATTTCACCGATCCAATATCTTAGATTGGTATTTTACTTCAACATGGAAAAGGATGAAAGGAAAACTTGATTTTGATGGGATTTTCTCTGAAAATGTATATTATAGTAGGATTTGCAGACAGAGCGCTATAAACCCTAAGCCAACTTTCTAGGAGTTCTGCAAATTCACTGCCGTGAATTTACGGTTTTGCATCGTCCAGAAAGTATGAAAGGCAAAGTTAGCCTCAGAGTAATTTGATCTCATACAGCAGATCATAAGATTTGAATTCAGTGCACAAAGAACCTGAACAAATACTACAAAGCCTCCTGTCTACAAGCCCATAGAAGCAGCGGGAAAGCCCCCCCCCCCGCTTTCCCGTGGCTTATAGTTCTTAATGTTTTGGGTGATTTCTTTGTCAGGTAAACTGAGCAGCGTTTGCAATTACATTGGCGTTTATTCTCTTCTCTTCCATTAAGCTTTCTATTGCACTGAATAATTTTGTTCTGTATTCTGGAAAGCTTGGAATCATAAGTCTGCTCAATAATTGTTAGCTAGTAGCTAAACAGCAATAACAACACAAACAATAACAGCAACCTCAATGCCAACAACCACAGTGACAGCATCAACAACATCAGACATAATATTTAGATATTTACTTATTTATTTATTACGTGGAAAGGCAGGCAACTCTTTTTTCAGATCTGATAAAATACTTGATATGCTAAACAGTTTTTGCCTGTTTTTAATGTGTAGAGAGATAAAATTAAATAGAGGCATTGGGGGAACGATGGAAGATAGATAGATTCTATGTTATATATACTCTCTGTCCTGTAGGCAAGAGGTGAGAGAAGTTATCCAATGTAACACAGACTTCCAGCACAGTTCAGTTGAGTTCTTTCACAGAATTATGAGGTGGTAATAAATATTATCGTCTTTCTCTTTTAAAAGGTTGTTCAGTACACACTAGGAAATGCAAGGATATGTTTATGGACACATACGCACACAGACGTACACGAACACACACACATGCAGCCACTGCACCATAGATATTAGTGTCTGTGTAAGATCTGCATGTGTATATGTATATATATACGTGTATGTACGTATATATGTATGTATTTTGTGCATGTGTGTATATATTTATATTTATATTTATATGTATGTATGCATATATATATATATATATATATATATATATATATATATATATATATATATATATACATGTGTACGTGTGTTTGTGGGTATATACATATATATATACATATCTATCTATCCATCTATATATCTACATGGGTATATGCGTATGTATCCATATGCATACATTTACATGTATATAATTTATATATATATATATATATATATATATATATATATATGCATGTGTGTGTGTGCGTGTGTGTGTGCATATATATATAAATATATATATATATATATATATATATATATATATATATATATATATATATATATATATATATATATATATGAATATACACACACATATATATACACGCACATATACAACAACACAGACAAAACACAGGAACTTGCATACACAAAACACCTCACTGTGTGAGTACTTCAATAATATCTGTCGAGTCGATCTTTATCTTGGTTTAATCAATAAAGAAACCCCGATCGCTGTTTAGTGCAATTACTACCGATGATATTAACACCACCACCAATTACAACAACAACAACAACATCGACACCAACAAAGGCAACTACATCGCTAGCAACACCATCTGTAGCAACAACAAACGCATCAACAGTAACACCAATAATACAAATAATATTGCTTTCTACGTTAGGTACAAGGCCTGAAATTTTGGGGAGGGGGATAGTCGATTACTTCGATCTCACTATTTCAGTGGTACTTAATTTATCGATTCTGAAAAGATGAAAAGCAGAGTCGACCTCGGAAGAATTTGAACGCACAGTGTATCGACTGGCGAAATACCTATTTCGTTATTGCCCACAAGGGGCTACACATAGAGGGGACAAACAAGGACAGAGAAAGGGATTAAATCGATTACATCGACCCCAGTGCGTAACTGGTACTTAATTTATCGACCCCGAAAGGATGAAAGGCAAAGTCGACCTCGGCGGAATTTGAACTCAGAACGTAACGGCAGACGAAATACCGCTAAGCATCTTATTCAACGTGCTAACGATTCTGCCAGCCCGTGCCACCAATAATAACAATAATCCTTTCTACCATAGGCACAAGGCCTGAAATTTGTGGGAAGGGGACTGGTTGAATACATCAACCCCAGTATTTCATTGGTATTTATTTTATCGATCCTGAAAGTCGACCTCGGTAATATTGCAATTCACAATGTAAAACCGGAAGAAATGCTGCCAAGCTTTTTGTCCGGCGTACTAATTATTCTACAAGCTGACCGCCTCAGTGATAAAAGCTCTAATGATGGTGATGATGATGAGGAGGGGGATGATGATGATGATGATGATGATGATGATGATTTCTACTCTAGGCACAAGGCTTTGAAAATTTGGGCGGGGGGAGGGAGATAGTCGATTACATCGACTCCCAGTGCATAACTGGTACTTATTTAATCGACCTCGAAAGGATGAAAGGCAGAGTCGATCTCGGCGGAATTTGAACTCAGAACATGAAGACAGACGAAATACCGCTAAGCATTTCGCTTGGCGTGCTAACGATTGTGCCAGCTCACCGCCTTAACAACAGCACTACTACTACTACTACTACTAATACTACTACTACTACTACTACTACTACTACTACTACTACTACTACTACTAATAATAATAATAATAATCAAAATAATAATAATGATGATGATGATGATGATGATGATGATGATGATGATGCCCTGATGCAATACCGGGCAGTGGTTCTCGTGGTTTCTGATTTTAACTGATTGGAAGTGTTACCACGCACACTGTTTTGTCTTGGTATAAAAGATGGGCTCCAACAAATATTCTGCTCAATACCACAGATTTGCTTGTCAGTTGTTTGACCGTAACCAGTTGAGCATGTTCTTTGGTGGCTGACGATATGCGCATCTCTGATCACGAGGAGAAGTAGTCGGGGAGCATCATAACCATGTGTAGAGAGGAATTCTTTGGGGTTTGAATAAGTCACCACTGGAAAAATTGGCGTTTCGTTCAACAGCCTTAAAAGACTCTTATCCAAAGACTATTCGAACGGAATGGGCTACTCGACCTGAAGAAAATTCTAACTGCGTCCAATTCTAGCGACGAGTAAAATATTGTTAAACATTTCGTCCAGCGTGCTAAGAACACAAGTAAAACAATGAAGTTTGGACAAAAATTTTATCACTAGGCGAAGGGTGGTTGTACCATGGGTGCCCCCATGGCAGTTAATTTTGCTAATGTCTTCATAACGAAATTCGAGACAGTTACTGAGACATTCAAATCCCAACATGGTCATGAACCAATACTCTGGTTACGGTTCATTGATGACGTCCTCAATTGACTACTGGCTTTATATGTGAAGGCGAGTGGCTTAGTGGTTAGGATATTCGGCTCACGATCGTAAGGTCGCGGATTCAATTCCCGGCAACACGTCATGTCCTTGAGCAAGACACTTTATTTCACGCTGCTCGAATCCACACAGCTGGCAAAAATGAATAGTACCTGTATTTCAAAGGGACTAGCCTTGTCACATTCTGTGTAGCTCTGAATCTCCCCGAGAACTACGTTAAGGGTACACGTGTCTGTGGAGTGCTCAAATTTTTGTTGCTGCTTTTGTTTAGGTTTTGCCACTTGTATGTGTATCAAAGTGCAATAAATAGTGTTTATAAAGTCACCGTTTACGGAATCGTCGGGATAAAACCAGTTGTCTGTAGTTATAGTGCAAGCACCATCTCAAGACCTAGGACGTATTAGTGATCGAGACCATAACGGGACGCAAGTCTGTCACAAGGTAATTCATTTACTGCTGAATGGACTAGAAACGATGTGAAACGAAGTATTTCACAACGCAATGTACTGCTCGGTCCGGTAACTGAGAACACGATCTCGCGATGACGAATATTATAACCACAAAGTCACGTGCCTTCGGGTAGTTGTAGAAGCAAACAAGAAATGAATATACAATAATATAGTGTAGACTGGTTTCGATTCACAGAAATATAGTTCTAAAATGAAAAACAATAATGTAATATTGCACACTTTGGTCTTCACTTCTCTGTTAAGCTTAGAATGCAGTTCTTGCAAGACTAATCTTCCAGGAAAATATAATTAGAAACAGTTAACCGTAATTTGCTCTTCATTCACTTAAAAATGATTTTTGTGTGATGTGTTTGGTCATTAAATTTCCTGTTCTTTATTGTAGATTATTAGAGTGTTCGGTGGTGACGGCAAGATAGGTATAGTTTCTCAGAAGTTATTATTAGAAAGCAGAAAGATAAGGTGTAGAGGGAAGATGTT
>NC_142940.1:41807564-41822564 GCF_046866305.1 Octopus bimaculoides
AGAATAAGTCCCGGGGTCGATTTGTTCGACTAAAAGGCGGTGCTCCAGTATGGCCGCAGTCAAATGACTGAAACAAGTAAAAGAGTAAAAGAGCAATATATATATATATATATATATATATATATATATGTGTGTGTGTGTGTGTGTATACATACATACATACATACATACATACATATATATATACATACACACACACACACATATATATATATATACACACAATTACTACGTATGCCAAATTTATACCAGATCTAATAATATTTCTGAAATTATTACCACCCTCAAGGAAAAAAATATTAAAAACACTGACAATCCAAATTATCTCCCCTTGATAAAAGAGAATTATACGTTTAAAGCTGAAATTGAATGGAGAATAAGTTTAAGATATATCAATGTACAGCTAAGTAATCTTGTAAGTCCTAAAACATGTACAGCTAATGGACACAGACAGACAGAACCAGGTTCATTATACGACTGCCATTATTATTTACACACAGAAGATACATTTATACAGAGAGAGAGAGAGAGAGAAAGAGAAAGAGGTAGATAGAGTGAAATAAACATATATATACACATGTATATATATGGATACATATATACAAGCATGAATACATACATCTATATATATATATATATATATATATATATATATATATATATATGTATAGATACATATATACATATATATATATATATATATATATATATATATATACATACCTATATATGTATACACACACACCACGCACAAAGACACACACACATACACGCACGAACACATATACAAACAAACCCACACATACATACATATATATATATATATATATATGTGTGTGTGTGTGTAATTTAGCAAGCAACACTGAAAAAGTACGGAATCCCAATGGGCCCAAAATGGAAAGACGGAATCAAATCAAAGATAGAGCGAGTAAATGCCTTCTGATTCTTTATTATTATTATTATTTTTTTTTTTTTTTGAGAAATAAGGAGAAATCAGATGAAAGCAAGATTAAAAAACAACAACAGATATCGAGAAAAATTTACATTATAACATCAACATAAACTTTGCAAAGGGGTTTTGATAAGAAAACCTTAAAAAAAAAAAAAGAAATACAAAGGATGAGAAAACTTCAAAATTACCATTTCTTCTATACGCAAAACAATCAATTTTCTTCTTCCTCTAACAAATTGTATCAAGAATTCAACAAAAAAGAAACTTGAAATAACATGCAACTCAACTGGGAAAGTGATAAAAGAGATTTGGTAAACAATATGGAGCTGATAAAATCAAAATAATAATAATAATAATAATAATAATAATAATAATAATAATAATAATAATAATAATAATAATAAATGTTTCCATTGATAAAACAGTAAATAGTGAACAGAGAAGCGTTCCACAATGCAAGGTGGGTAGACTTAACAACAGAAGAAAGTCACAGAGCACTTCAATCAAAAGCTATCAATTGGGAAGATTCTGCTATTGATAAATTAGCCAACTCCTGCTTCAAACATGTATTTAATGCACATATAATAAATGCAAAAAGATATTTCAATATCTATTATTAGAGAAGCAGGAAAACAACACTCGGTTGGCTCATCAAGGGAATAACAACGTTAATATGTAAATCTGATAATGCAAGAAACCTTCAGAATTACAGATCGATTACCTGTCTTTATCCGCATACCACACCTATCAATCTCTCACATCAATACTCATACTCAGATTAGATACACACTGAGAAGCGTTTATCTTACCAAACGAACAGAAATGATGCCAAAAGAGGCATTTATCGCTGAGGAAAAAAATCTATTATTGATAAATAAAGCCATAAGTGAAGATAGCTGGAATGGAGAGCACATTAAGTATGGTGTGTATAAATAGATTAGCAACCAAACGTTTGATAGCGTCCCATGTGGATGGTTATTTGGATGGCTAAATATGAGTAAGATAGTACTAGAAATAATTGATTATGTCCAATATGTTATGATAAAATGGAAAACAACCGTTTATCCACCAAAACGATGGTTGGATAAAAGCCTATGATATCCACATTAGCAGAGAAAATGTACAAGAAAATTTCCTTTCACCGTTACTCTTTTGTTTTGTTTTAACACATCTGGATCCCATGCTGCAGAAAACTGGGTATTGATACAACTGAAATTGGGCGTATATAAACCATCTTTATACATGAATGATTAAGAACATTATCTAACTGGTTTTCATCGGTTAGATAACCTATAACGAAGAGTGAAACATTTTAGTAGGAATACCAGTATGAAAAAATAGGCAACGGTTGCATTTAAAAGAGATACACGTATACAGGTAATAAAAGCAAATATTGTATGGCTAAATAAAGATACTTGAATTCAAGAAGTAAGATAACGGAAAGCTTAGAATTATTCAGAAATAAGAGAAGATACAAGATTATAGAACAAAAAAGAAAATCAGATGTAGAATATTACCGAGCATTATACTTAACGATGAGTTAGCAAAATCCTAAAAATCATGTATCAAGTATTATTAATACAACTAAATGTGCCAAGCTGAGAGAATCGTTAACTCGTTGGATAAAAATGCTAAGTAACGTTTATTCTATCCCATTACATTCTTGGTTCAAATACCAACAAGGTCGACTTTAGCTTCTCATCATTTCATTAGTTTTTCATTTCGATAAAGTAAGTGCCAGTTGAGCTTTGTGGTCGTTATAATCGACTTATCTCTTCCCTCCACATTGTTGGACTTGTGCTAAAATGGGACAGGATTATTAATACAGCTAGATTCGGGCAACTAGCATACATTTACCAACATGAGTAATTGGAGGAAATATACCATACATACAATAATTATAATTTAATTGTATCAAATTAATTTCTGTTTATACAAAATGAGGAAATGAATACTAATTTCAAAAGAAAACTATTTGTTACATTAAAATGAAATTAGATAAAACAAATTTCTCATTTCTTCCTTAAAACACTTATGTATTCGTTTTGCTTACTCAGGAGATAAAGTTCATTTTGTTTCTCTTTAAGTGCAACAGTTCTTAAAGCCAAAGATCACTGTATGCTTTATAAAACAGCCATTAATGCCTTGTGATTGTGTGTGTATGTCTGGCATATATATATATATATATATATATATATATATATATATATATATATATATATATATATATATATATATATATGAGAGACAGAGAGATAGAGAGAGACAGAAAGATAAGGAGAGAGGATGCGTATTTGTATGTGTACGAACTTCCATAATACCATAATATAAAATCAACGCAGAAAACACTTTTGTTTCCTTCTAAAATTTCTTTTTAGATTTTCAATGTAAACTATGAAATAAAGTAAAAACGTGTTTTCCCTAACAATGCGTATATCAAGTTATATACACTATATCTACATATATATGTAATATTTAGACTTTTAAAAATTATTTGTTTGTCAGACACACTCATCAACTCATATTTTTTGTTTCGTGGACACGCGTACGTATTTATTCGCCATAACAACTCTGTCATTTACTCCATATCTATGTTAGTTTTTCTTTCACTGTATGTATGTATGCATGCATGCATGTAGGTATGCATATATCTAGCGTTCCTTTACTCATCGCCTGCCACTAAACACTCACCTTGCAGCTGTTTTTATTTTTAAGTTTCTGTATCTCTCTTTTATTCAATCTTCCCCTCTGTATATAACCAACCAACTAACCAACTAACCAACCAACCAACCAACCAGCCAGCCAGCCAATCAACATTTATATTCGCTATTATTATAGAGAGATTAGAAATCTTATTAATATGATACAATTTTAATGCAACCAATTAAATGATTGCATTACCGAACTAAGAAGTTGAGAGAGAAAAAAATGAACGATTATATTTGAATACGGCACTAAAAAGAAAAACACAAAAACAAAGGTAATTAATTATTTTTAATTTAGGTACCAGGTCCAGTAAAATTAAAGGCGGAAGAGTAGTTGATACCATCAGCTCTATTACTAGACTGATTCTTTATTTTATCTACTCCGGAGAGAGGATGATAGGCAAGGTTGATTTCGGTGTGACTTCAACTTAGAATCTAAAGATTCGGAAGAAATGCCCGATGCTTCTATGAGCTGCCAATCCAACGACGTAATAGCAATTAATAATTATCACGGGAAGGTGAAAGTGTGTCTTCATATTAACATAGAGCAGAAAATAGATTAACAGTTAAGAGAAATGCAAAGTGCAACACATTATTTTAAGTTTCAAATAAGCTGACAACATACTAAAGAAGCTGGATAAAAAAAATAAATAATAATAATAATAATAATAATCATGATGATGATGATGATGATGATGATGATGATGATGATGATGATGATGAGGAGGAGGAGGAGGAGGAGGAGGAGGAGGAGGAGGAGGATGACGATGATGACGATGATGACGACGACGACGATGATGATGATGTTGATGATGATGATGACGATGACGACGATGCTGATGACGACGACGACGATGATAACGACGATGATTATAGTAATAATAATAAGAATAACAACAACAACAACAACGATGATGATGATGATGTTAAAACAATAATAATAATAATAACTATAACAAGGTTAACTCAAAACTTAACATTAAGGAAATATAACGAAAGATAACGAAATCAGGAAAAAAAAAACATACAGTGGTCTAGCATAGTTGAATGTGCCAACGTTAATTAACACCAGGTTAATTAACAACTTGAATTAACAATTAAAACTTTGAAACTCAGCCTTAAAAGTTGAAACAGAAGGGCATGTCATAGAAACAAAATACGGAGTCTGTCCACCTAAAACTATGTAAGAAATTTAATAATCCTTTCTACTATAAGCTCAAGACCTGTAATTTGAGGGGAGAGGGATAGTCGATCACATCGACCCCAGTATTTGACTGGTACTCAATTTATCAACCCCGAAAGGATGAAAGGCGAAGTCGACCTCAGCGGAATTTGAACTCAGAAGGTAACAGTAGACGAAATACCGCTAAGCTTTTCGTCCGGTGTGCTAACGGTTCTGCCTGCTCACCACCTTAAGAAATTTAATAATAATGATGCTAACATGTCGATATGTAGAATAAGTATAAGCGAACAACACCTTTTCCTTACGTTAACCCATTTAAATAAGCACAAAACGAACACCGTTTTTAAAGGCGATAATATCTTTGACCTAATGATCTAAGTATCTTGTTAGTTCAGCCACTATAAAGATACAAAAATAGATGTACAACAGAGGTAAGGAGAGTGGGATACAAAGGACGCGTTGTTTAATAGCAGTTGAAACTCTTGCAAGTCTCAAAATACTGTTTAAAAAATGTTTATGTTAAGCAATATAGTACCTGATATACAAATGATGATACTATGGCAAGTGGAACGCATGGCAATATACAACGACAACAAAGTTTATTTTGAGACAATGAAGGAAGATATGTCTGAGATGGCTACGCCTGCTTGATATATAAAAGACACCCTTCGGTCTTGAATGACCGTGGGACTGCACCGAGAAATTTCCCTATCGGGGCACAAGTTCGGGCAAGGTTGTTTGTGGAAGACCACCGCTCACCCATTCACATCAGGCTACCCTCTCCACGCCACTGATGTTATCCAAGGGAAGCGCAAAGGCCGATACAGCTTGGCACCAGTGACGTCGCAACTCAATTTTTCAGCTGAGTGAACTGGAGCAATGTGAAATAAAGTGTCCTCATAATTTAGCGGCTCGGCAAAAGTAACCGATAGACTTACAAAAAGTAAGTCCTCGGTTCGATTTGTTCAACGAAAGCCCTTTAAGGTGGTGCCCAGCATGGCTGCAGTCAAATGTCTGAAACTAGTAAAAGAAAAAAAGAAGATATATATATATATATATATATATATATATATATATATATATGGTGCATCAGCATGGCCGCAGCTCTGAGCTGAAACTTTGAAATGAATATATATATAAATGTAAGCTCCAAGAATCGAGGTGTAGGAAGGAAGAAGGTGAGCTTCAAGCAAACCGTAGAAAATATAAAAACAACTTTCAGGAACAGTAGTGGTTTATTGAGTCGGAAGTCTTTGGATTATTTCCGTATCGAGATATGTTAAACGGACAACAGGTTAGTTTATATTTCCCGGTATGTAACCAGGGTTGTCAACTATGTGAATAAAATACAAGAGTTAAGTAATGGAGTAGATAATATCCAGGCTATATATGTTTCATAGCGAGCGGAACCTCGGAAGTGGTAGATATCCGAGCGATACATACATATATACAGAGAGAGAGAGAGAGAGAGGAGAGATAAAGAGAGAGAGAGAGTGAGAGAGAGAGAGAGAGAGGAGAGATAAAGAAAGAGAGAGATGGATTGAAAATAATAGAGGTTATAGAAAATAGCAGTGTTGTAAACTTGCACCTGAAACAGTAACTCAAAGAATATAATAATTCCAAAAGATAGTTGTACACAGTGCCCAGCAAAAATTGATAAATTGTTGAGAAAATAGAACGTTCTCTCTAACCTGGCAGGAGCATATCATCGGAAAAGTTGAGAAAAAATTAAAGGTAGAAATATTAATAAATAGAATATGTTATTTGTAAACTCCAGCTTTCTCTGTTATCGTGTGTTGCAAGATTAATAAAAAAAATGCCCTTTGAATAAATAAATAGACATGATAATAAGATTAGCCAAAGTTCACTGCATGAAAAAAAAGCAACAAATAAATTGTAATTGGTTAAGTATATGAAACATATCATGTCATATATAAGCATTATTGTAAAATCATAAATAGATAATGCAGCAAATAGCTAGATTACCATTTTAAACAAAACATGTGTACTTACAGTGCAAAGGAAATATACGACATAAGATTGGAGTGTAAAAAGGAAATGGTAAAATTTGCTTCAATATGAAGAGAAATAATCCCTAATAATCAGAAAATAAAATATGCAAAAAGGAAGTCATCTTGAAAATAAAAAGAAAAGGCTTGAGAGAATCGTATTACGAACGGGTACATTTTGCTATCAAAAATACCAAAACCTTTTACAGGAAGAGAAAGGAAAGAAAACGTGGACTTAATAATGGTTGGCATCGCAACGTCAGAAGAAGCTCATGTGTACAGAGTTGGGACATGTGGAGTGATATAGGGTTCAGGTGAAGTGAGGTTGAATCAGGTGGGTTGGGGTATGTTCAGGTGCGATCAGATAAAGATGAAACAAGAATATTAAATAGAAAATGAAAGTCACAAATAAAGAAAATGAGGAAAAGGAAAACAAATTTGGAATATCATGGCAAAGATGGACCCAAATAACTATTAAGGAATTAGGCCACACGATGAAAGCTACATCAACTGGGAAGTCCTTGGAATTGACAATGTTACCAATTTTTGGGTGATTGCTAGCTTCGTACAAGAATTCTTTTCAAGTTCTTTTATCATCCAGAAATCGATCGTCTCTCCATATAATTTGTAGGATATATTGCATAACTTCTCATTACTCTGATATTTTTGACATGTTTTTTTTTTCATATTGATCTGCAATTCCTATCAATTTATGCTAGCACTATCTTCATGGATTTTACAAACGTCCTCATTAATTGTCGTCATCATCTAGGCGACAGTCATACTGTGTGTCAGATATAACAAATTCAAACCTATTGAGCATGAAGTGTTCAAGGACACATATTCATTACAGAAGTATTAGAACTTCTGCGATCAGGAAGAAACTGATTTCTTCTGGCATTCTTCCTTTGTTTTTCATTCTCATCGTCACATTCTGAGAGCTTTCTCTATTTCATCAAGTTCAGAAGGCAATGTTTCTTGTCGACCTACCATTTGCGGATTCTTTAAAATGCGCTTAAGCTTATTAATAAAGACACAAATTTCTGGTGTCAGGACCTCAATTTTAATTCTGTCAAACTGAAGCCTGTTTTGAAAATTATTCAGCGAAAACAAAACATCTGCTGCAAACCAATTTTGTCGCAGTGTCTACATCAATCAAAAGCCTTTAGCTTCGTTTCTCTCTCTCTCTCTCTCTCTCTCTCTCTCTCTCTCTCTCTCTCTCTCTCTCTCTCTCTCTCTGGCTCTCCTTCTCTCTGGCTCTCCGTCTCTCTGGCTCTCCTTCTCTCTGGCTCTCCTTCTCTCTGGCTCTCTCTCTCCCTTTCTCTCTTTCCCTCTCTTTGTATGCCTATCAACACACCTATGTATGTATGTATGTGTGTATGTATGTATGTATGTATGTATGTACGTACGTACGTATGTACGTATGCACGTATGTATGCATGCTTGTATGTATATAAGTTTGAATGAATGTTTCTATCTATCTGTCTGCCTGTCTATCTATCTCTACTCCTTTGAAAGATAGTGAGACAGAGATAAAACACCTTTCTCAACATTGACGCCTGCCGAATGAAAAAGGCTGCGACAGAGGAAACAGCTTGACCTATCTTTTATGATGCTAAAGTAGTTGTCAAACTATCGGCTATCGATTGGCTCAAATAAAACACGCAAGAAAATGGAGAGATGTAAATGCTATTTGTTGCAGGAAGTTCTGAATAATGTCACTACAAACGTTACTTCGGAAGTGGTTTACAACTAATTCTTTTCGATATTTTGTTCCTTTTCTGAGCGCAGACATGGCTGTGTAAAAGTGCAGTTATGGTTTGTCGTTAAGAAACTCAATTTGCGACCATGTCGTTTCATGTTCAGTTACCGAAGCGAGGTACCTTGGGCAAAATGTCTTCTGCTATAGCCTGGGTATACCAATGCCTTGTGAGTGAATGTGGTAGACAGAAACTGTGTGAAACCTAGTCTTAGACATAAACGTGTGTGTATTTGTGCTCTTGTTTGTTCCTTCAGCTCCACCGCTTCACATCCAGCATTTGTTTGTGTACATTCCCTTAAATTAGCTGTTCGGCAAAAGAGGCAAGACTTTAAAAATATTACTGTTGAGGTATATTTCTTCAACTAAATAGTTCAATGCAGTGCTCCAGTATGGCCGCAGTCCAGTTACTGAAACAAGTAAACAATAAAAGATATGGCTGTTCGTCAATTGTGAAAACTTTTGTATCTTGCTGCTCTCGTATTCAATGAACTGTTTATATCTTAGTTTTTCTCCGAAATTCTTTCCTTATGACTGGTTGGAATATATCCAGATATTTCATTTTATAAGCTGCATCTTCGTTGTTTTAATTCTCACACTTGCACCACCTGATGGAGGCTCTGTGGTTGATTTTTCCATACACTATTGTGTTATTAGCTACTGACAAACCGAGTTCAATTTGTGCATCTAGTTGTGAAGATTGTGATATTATGGTACTCTTACAAAATATCAAATTATTATTTCTTTTTTCTTTTTCTTCTTCTTTACAGAAAGTTATGTTCAATCTCGCCTTCATTCCCTCTATATACTCTAAAACAGTATATATATTTATATATATATATATATATATATATATATATATATATATATATATATATATATATATATATGACATTGTGTCAGACGCTGAGGCATTGCATGAATGTGCAGGAAATATTAATAATTGCAATTATTGACTGCTATGATAGCAGTCATGAAATCTTACCTTCAGCATCAGAACACATGCAGATTAAAAATCCCGTCTCCGACTTAATTTTAAGCATTTGTTCACTTCTAGAATCTCATATGACATGTGTTATGCTTCGTACCGTGTTGATATCAAGTCAATCATGACATCGTCATTCTGTTCTGACAAGATAATTAACCAACAGATGGCGCTAATGGCAAGACAGAGATCAATGACGCCACACACATTTTTTATTGTATTTTTCTGTTATGTTTGCAGCAGAACTTAGTAATTTCACGTTTGCATGAAAATGTGAAATAAATAAATTTGTAATTGTACGTTATTCGCGTGGGGGTACAAAAAGAGAAGTTAACAAGATTTTAAATTTACATGATTTTAAATAATATCAATTCGTAAATTCACAAAATGAGTATGATCACCGAACATTTTGAGAATATTGCCCTTGTATATTATATACGGGAAGATCGTCGATAAAAATGAAACAATTAGAATACTAAAATGCTACCAAGCCATGTGAAATTATTAAAACCAGGCTTTATATCCATAAGTATATTGCAATAAATCTCCTTAGCCCTTTTCATTTTCTATCCAGCTCTGACACTATTAAAATATCTGCTGAATTAAATCATTTATGATTATAAATTTTACGGAGTAATTATAAACCATCTCAAGTACAGGGATAACTTTAAATTATATTTATAAGAGAAGCTACCGAGCTAAAGTAAGAGTACAATTGCCAAGCAATTATATAACAAGATATCTCGTAGAAAAAAGCATGACGAAAAGATGCGTAACAAATACTCTACGATCGCAATGCATTTTTCCCGACGCTCTAACAATTAGAACAAATTTTGTTTTCATAGCCCACAAGATCGCAAGTCATTAGTAAAAATGCAAAGGAAAATAACAAATGCTTTCTATAGAGTGAAAAGATTGCAACAACTACAATGCTTCATATATCTATGCAATATATAAATCTAATATTCTCAGTCACGACTACGACTAAGTAAATCGCTTTACAAGCACGTTCTTTTGGGTTCACTCCAGCTGCGTGGCATCTTGAGTTAGTGGGCCAATAATTTGTGAGTAAATTCAATAGACAGAAACTGCGTGGAAACCCATCGCTTGTATGTAAATACGTGAGTGTCTGTGTCTTTGTCCCGCTTACCACCGCTTGGCAACTGTGCTGGTTTGTTTACATCCCCTTACCAAGTGGTTCATCAAAAGCGAACGACAGAATACGCACCAGACTTAATAAATAAGTACTAGAATCGATTTGCTCAATGCAGTGCCTCAGTATCGCTGCAGTTCAATGAATGAAACATGTATAAGATAAAATATAAAAGATGAAAGAATAATTTGAGGAACGAAATAAGGATAAGAAACAGTTCTCAAAACGGTTTAATAACAGCCTCATACAATGATTCGGGATAACGCCATACACATTCCTAGCTTCTGAATTACAAAGACAAATGACTTCTCTTAGACTTTACTACCATCATACAGCTGTATATAGTGTAGAAGCCGCCTTTAACTACGCCAGTTTCGCTGTTCTCACTCAACTTGTATCAGATTTTCAAGAAGGCAGCAATTCTGTCTTTCTTTCTACTATTCTTTTCACCTCTTTCTTTTCGTTATTGTCCACAACGAGTTCTTGAGGAAACTGATGAGGACTCGGGCTAAGTGTAAGAGCTTTTGTCTTCAAAGTCTTTCTTTGCCGAACTAATTCCTTCGCCATAACCACAAGTTGGATGAAGAATACGCGCAATTCGTTACCAAAAGAGGGTGGTGTGTAGATCTACAAGACAGACGCGGCTGATCCATCTCACACATAAATGATGCTGATGATAAGAGGAGGAGGAGGAGGAGGAGGAGGAGGTAGAAGTAGAAGAACAACAACGATAATGATATCGAGGACGAAGATGACGACGACTGTCATAAACCTTGAGGATAATGATGACGACGATGACGACAAAGACAATAAAGACGGGAAGAAAAACATGACGACGAGATGACGATGATGACGACGACAACGTTAATCATGTTTTCAAACAAGGCCACTGTTAATTAAATAGGCCAATTAGATGATAAATACATATGTTAACATCTCCCTGAGGGAAGCAGTAACACACACACATACATACATACATGCATACATGCATACATACATACACACAATATATATATATATATATATATATATATATATATATATATATATATATATATATATATAAAATATACAAGAATAAGGGCAGGAATCGTCAATTAATAATAGAATTAATAATTAACAATTTTGCCAAGTAGTTCAGTATGAAAAAAACCTTTATCGGTAAAACTATTTATCATCATAAATATACAGGGATTAGCAATTGAGTTGCTTCTCCAACATACTGAAAATTTAGAAATAGCAGTCAAAGAACTACTGATTCTAAACTACAAATTTTTCTCTGAAGACTTGTTTTGTTTACGCTTTTCCCTCCGGTTTTTTGTTCTATGTGTGCCATAAATATCGCCATCCGTTTTAGAGAAAAATTTGTAGTTTAGAATCAGTAGTTCTTTGACTGCTATTTCTAAATTTTCAGTATGTTGGAGAAGCAACTCAATTGCTAATCCCTGTATATTTATGATGATAAATATATATATATATATATATATATATATATGTATGTATATAAGTTTGTATGTATGTATGTATGTATGTATATATGTATATATGTATGTATGTATGTATGTATGTGTACGCACATACATACATACACAGTTGTAAATATAGACAGGTTCGGTATATCATCATAAGCGTACTGACAACGATTATAGACTGATATGTAATATTATAATACTGTAAGGCGGCGAACTGGCAGAAACGTTAGCACGCCGGGCGAAATGCGTAGCGGTTTTTCGTCTGCCGCTATGTTTTGAGTTCAAATTCCGCCGAGGCCGGCTTTGCCTTTCACCCTTTCAGGGTCGATGAATTAAGTATCAGTAGCATACTGGAGTCGATCTAATCGACTTGGCCCCTCCCACGAAATTGCTAGTGTTGTACCAAAATTTGAAACCAATTTTATAGTATTGTATTAACAGTCAAAATGTTAGTAGTATCATGGATGTTTACCGATGATCTCTCACTTCCAAAGGTAGCTTAGTTGTATGATATATATTTATATATATATGTGTGTGTGTGTGTGTATATATATATATATATATATATATATATATATATATATGAACATACTAGAAATATCCTAGACATAACAGGAATATTTCCTTATAGGAATAAAAAGAAAACTAATGCCATTATCAGTTGGGAAGATCTCACCAATAAACATTGACTTTATTTCAGTATTTCTGTCTGTTTAGAAGAGGTGCAGCCAACTAAATTCATTTTGTTTTTACAATTTCCATTCTTAGATTGAGAACTTGCGCACTTTTGCTTTTCTTCACACACACACACACATACATGTATATATATATATATATATATATATATATATATATATATATATATATATATGTATGTATGTCTATGTTTTACAGTATATAACATAACATGTTGAGACATTTAATTATTTCCTTTTAAATAAACAAACACGGAAATTGATGAACAGTGTGATAGCAAAAGTGTCTCTTTTTTACTTTCTATTTTTGTGATACAAAGATATAAGAACACACACACACGCGCGCGCGCATACATACATTTACGCACATCTATGTATATGTATATATGAATATTCGACTCTGTGTATGTGTATACTGTATATATATATATATATATATATATATATATATATATATATATATATATATATATATATATATATATATATATATATATACATATATATATATATATATATATATATATATATATATATATATATATGTATATGTATATATGCATGTAGGTATAAGAATATATATACACATATATATATACACACACATATACATACATAAATATGTATATATATATATATATATATATATATATATATATATATATATATATATATATATATAGATAGATAGATAGATAGATAGATAGATAGATATACTACTACTACTACTACTACTACTACTACTACTTCTCCTACTAAGCAATATTTAACCGTATTAAGAAAGGAAAAAGAATTCTAGAATCCTGCTAAAGTTGTTCCGTTCTTTATGGAAGGAAGCTCATAGTTTCTTCATGATGTTTGCAAAGTATATTAATGAAATACCGAAGCGTTATCTTACATGCATTTCCAGCCGACATATCTCTCTCCCTACTCCCACATACATACATACTCCCCTCTCTCTCTATCTCTCTCTCTCTCTCTCTCGTTATGTCTCTCTCTCTTTCTCTCTACCTAGTGGGAACCTGCATCCCCACATCCCGTCCTACTTCTCGTACTCCTGTGATGTGAGAGCTGCTATCATGTCACTAAACGTGCCGTGCATAATATTATGTTTCCATCCAATTAGGACGATACTGATGTGCTTTCGAGACACGCAGCAGCAGTTGTACTTCTCATGTAAAATAAAGATCCTCCCCTGCTTTTTAGTTGTCCCTCTTTTTTTTGTACCCCCTTTGCCGGCATATTGCCTCTCTCATAGCTCTTCACTTTATACCACCAAACATCACAGAAGAAAAACGCACACGCACACGCACAAACGTTCACACATACAGACTCACGCACACACATAAACGCACACATATTCACACATATTACACTAAAAGCAGATTAAAAAGGAAAACAGATGGTGCTAATTAAAGATTGCTCTGGCAGTAAAAATGGTTTTGTTTATTTCTTTAAGAAGAAATTACGCTTCACAGGTCTTGTTTTGAAGAATTTTATAATAAAAGGCTTTTTAAGTCACCATCTCAGATTTTCGATTAACTTTCAAAGACTTATAACAATTTTTTTTTTCATTCAAATATTTTCATTGTTTGAGATCATCGCATTAAAAAGAATAGAAAAAATTGAATAAAAATGAAAATACCATTTTCTGTTAATCCAGAGAAATTTAAAATGAAGAACAACAGTAACAGGAAGAACAACAACAACGACAACAATGGTATCTAGAGCAAGAATACTGCACCAACGTCAACAACCAGCATCACCGCCGTTACCCTCAGCATCATTAGCATCAACATCATCATCACCGCCATAAAGATCATCACACCACCAGCAGCAACCACCACCATCACTGCCACCTCCAAAATCACCAATATCATCATCACCAACAACTTCATCAACATTAGCCATCAATATCGCCGTCGTCATCATCACCACCACCACCGCCACCACCACCATCCACAGCACCACCATCATCACTACCATCACCAACACTATCAACATCAATCACCACCATCAAAACCACCACCACCACCACAACAAAAACAACAACAACATCAACCACCAACATCACCACTACTACCACT
>NC_142940.1:41825064-41847564 GCF_046866305.1 Octopus bimaculoides
ACTGTATGTTTCTGTCCTTGATCAAGACGCTTTATTTCACGTTGCTCCAGCTGTAGAAATGAGCTGCGACGTTACAAATGCCAAGCAGTATCGGCCTTTACCTTTCCCTTGGACAACATCGGTGGCGTGGAGAGGGGAGGCTGGTATGCATGGGTGACTGCTGGTCTTCCATATACAACCCTGCACGCACTTGTGCCTCGGAGGGGAACTTTCTAGGAGCAGTCCCATGGTCATTCATAATCAAAGGTGTCTTACCCTTTTCCCTACGCATTTATATCCGTATGGTTATTATTATATATACAATGCAAATATGCTGCAAGGTGGTGAGCATTTCGCCCGCCCTAACGTTCTGAGTCCAAATTCCACCGACGTCGACTTTGCCTTTGATCCTTTTAGGGTTGATAAATTAAGTACCAGTTGAACACTGCGGTCGATGCAATCGACTTAACGTCACTGGTCCGGGAATTGCTGGCCCTTTGCTTAAAATTTGAAACCAATATTTATACAATACAGTATTTTGGATATTTCAGCCGAATTTACAATCCGTTTCGTGCACGAGAGTTTAGTATAAACCAATCTCGGTACTCATCAGAAGAGCTAAGAAATAGCACCCCACCCCACACACTTGCATACACTTAAACACACACACACCCACACACACACATATATATATATATATATATATATATATGTATATATATATATATATATATATATATATATATATATATATATATATATATATATATATATATATATATATATATACATACATATACATGTATGTATGAATATATATATATGTGTGTATAGATAGACAGATAAATTATATATATATATATATATATATATATGTGTGTGTGTGTGTGTGTGTGTGTGTGTGTGTGTGTGTGTGCATATTTTTTTTTTATTACTTGATTCAGTCTTAATGGAGCACCACCTTAAAGGGTTATTGTGGTTATAAAGGCTGAGCATAGCAATTTAGAAACAGGATTCTTTCAGTTTCCGTCTACCAAATCCACTCACAAAGCTTGGTCGGCCCGAGGTTGCAGCAGAAGTCACTCGCTGTAGGTGCCGCGCAGTGGGACTGAACTCGGAACCATGCATTTTGTTGTTGTTGTCGTCGGCATCATCATCGTCATGTCTGTTGTTGTTTGTTTTTAGTTGTTGTTGTTATTGTTATTGTTGTTGTTGCAACAGCAGTGACATTTTACATGCACGTTGGCTTCCATTTTAAATTACTAATACTTCTATTTCTTTTTATACTTCTATAAAAATGAGTCTTGTATTAATATTTATTAAACCAAGTATTCACTTCGTTTGTCAGTAGTTAGTTAATTAGTAAGTAAGTAAGTTAGTTAGCTAGTTAGTTGTGTCAGTCAGTTAGACAGTCAATGAACTTCCCGTTATTGTAGAATTAAAATGATAGATTATCGCATGGACATAAGTATTTCATGAGCGGACCGTACAATTTCTAGTTAGTCAAACTCCCACATGGTTCCAGCAGACAAAATGGAAAAGACGTTGCCTCGGAGGATGACGAGCCATCTTCGCCATCGCCACCCCGACAACAGTGAGCAAGGGTATGGTCCGGGGGCCGAGAACTCCTGAGGCTCCCTCAGCCACAGGCTTCACCATAAACCTGTCGGAGAGCGACCAATATCAGTTTGCTTTTCTCACCTGACGAGCAGGGAAGCCTGGACTGGTAGTTGACACACCAAGTTGCCACTGGAGAAGTTTTCTTAGCATGTATCATCCTAGATGAGGGGCCTGCCGTCCTGGAACTGGAAAATTATCATACCGTCAAACCTTTTACCGTTCCCTCGGTCTAGCCCCGCTGGCTCGGACAGGGAAGGAAGCCTACGGCGTCTATGCCATGGGCGACATGGTGTGGGAGGTGCACTATGATGGCATGACAGTGGGTGGAGGCCGAAAGAGTCCACAGTTGATCCACAGCAGCATCCATGATCTGCAGATCAAGCCTCAGAGAAACGCCGATGCGCAGACAGTCGCTGTCAAGGTGAGCGCCGCATTCATCCTAGTCCCAATGTGATGCTCGGAGGCTGAGCGGAAACATGCCAGACGGTGAAGGTCAAGTCGGTGCACTAACTGTATCACGCTACACAGGATCATGCTACACAGGATGACGTCCCATTTCTTTTGAGAGGGCAGGACATCTACAAAGGGGAGACGGGATGGACGTCAGTGGGGCGCAGGCCGAGCTGACTCCATGTCGCGGAGGCCACCTCGTATTTCCCAATCACTGGCGGTTTAGTTGTGTTGTGAAAAACCCTGTTAACGAGGAGACGGCAAGAGGTCACTGGCGTGAGAAAAGCTCGCAGAGCTAGTGAGATCAAAGATCGAAGGCCGAGGCCACCGTATTTGATGGGTAAGGTGGCCTGTTGCCATCCAGTGTTGTCGAACCGAACGTTGCATATCTCTTCGGTGGCCTGTTGGATACTGGCTTTGAAATCCGTGAGAAGAGATACATGATTGTAACAAGAAGCACCGAGGAGAGTATACAATAGTTTCGGCATGGCGATTAGTTTGCTAGTTAGGTAATCAGTCAGTCAATTAGTGTGTGTGAGTGACTTAGTTACTTAGTAATTAGATCGAGAATTGTTTGGAATTCGTGATTCATGTCTTCCATTCCTCTCTGTCATCCACGACATCTTAAAGCTCTTGGGTAGTGCATCCAGTGCCTTTCACCAGTTGCTTAATGTAGTCTTTTGGTGGTCTACCACTACCTCATTTACCACGAACAGGTTGCAACAGAACATCTTCAGCTACTAACTTCTCCTTGTAACGCCAGCACTGACCTATATATTTCAGCCTGTATTTTTGAATCGTCCCTGTATTTACATACTACCTTTAATATCTTCCTATGGCGCTACTTCCAATTATTTTATATTTTCACTATTTCTAATAACTAATAACGCTGGAACCAACGAGGAAGCCGCGATATAATTTTTTTAAAATTTATTTTATTTGTAGAGTCTGCGAAAAGAATCATTATTCATGATATTTGCAGAGCCTCAGAGACTAGTGAGCATGACGCCATTAATGTTCCGTTTAAATTGTTGCATATTATCACTTGCAGAAAAGTTATGAGGGAAAAGATAAAAGCTTCTATAGAGGAAAAGGGACGGGGAAGAAACAGGGTTTGTGCAGAGTCGAGGGAAATGAACGCGCTGAGAGAGAGTGAAGTCAAAAGATACGTGGATCGAAAGTAATCGTGTGCTGGAGGTAACAAACCAGTCAAACCCAAGGAACAGACGCTGTTATTGTAGCAATAAGGCAGGGAGAGGACAGCACGCTTGTTGGCACGCTGGAGAGAGTCCGTTAATTATCGCTTATTCTGGTAGAAATGGTAGTTAAAATTTACCTCAAATGCTTTCTTTCGACTTAAACAAGATACAAGAAGCACACTGACGATGTAGTCTTTGATATACAGGAAAGAATATCAGCACAACCACAGTTGGAATGCCCTTGATCAGAGATCTACTCATAATTAATCAAACCGAGAAGACTTTATGCTAGAAATAGCAACCAAGTATCTATCAAATCACACCTATTGTTCGAAAAACAGACACAGTACGCAATGTGTTCTTGGAAAAATAGGGTATCTGAAAAACAAAATGTGGAGATGGTTAAAATTGAAATATCTGATTGATCAGAGATTAGTTAGGGGACAAACGACAATGGTTCGTAGTAAAAAGTGTATGATGTTCTATCAATTGGGCTATGATTTTGTCTTTGCACAACCCCTCTCTCTCTCTCTCTCTCTCTCTCTCTCTCTCTCTCTCTCTCTCTCTCTCTCTCCTTTGCTAGAAATAACAGCTATATCTCCTTGAAATCACACCTTAACATCTTAAAACAAGAAGTGAACACTGATAATACAATCCTAAATATGTTCTTGATCATAGATATGCCGGTGAAGACTGTCATGGGCTTAACAACAACACTCTTGCAGTGACAAATATAATGGTTTCTCATTCGGACATACGGTTAAGGTGATGGGCTTGCAGACTCGTTGACGCATCTGTCAATATTTCGTGCTCCTGCCTCTGCTCACTACGTTCTGAGTTCAAATCTCGCTGAGATTAATTTTGCCTTTCATCCTTTCGTGGTCGATAAAATAAAGTATTTGTAAAGTACTGGGATATAGTTATATTGACGATTGTTTGTACATGAGGTGGTTTATTATACCAGTTATTTGTGTGGGGCAGGTTGATATAAAAAGATTGATTACACTGTGTAACGTAATTTTTGTCCTTGGGCAGCAACTGTTATTTCCTATTTACTTCACCCTAGAAAATATGATAAATGGTTAATATTTCCTTCAAATCTTGATTTGATACATTTATTCAAACCCCAAAGAATACTTCTCAACACATGGCTATGATGCTACCCCACTATTCCTGCTCATCATCAGAGATACACATATTACCAACCACTAAGATACATGCTCAAGTGGTTATGGTCAATTGACAAGCAAAGCTGTGGTATTGAGCAAATATTATGCCCAATACCACAACTTTCTGCTTCAGCAGCAACTCAGCGCCGAAACTGTCTGAAACGTAATGGAAAAAAGATCAGTTTCAAGACATTGATATCCAAGTCAAAAAAGAAACAAATAGGAAATAACACTTACAGACCAAAAACAAAAAAAAAATTAAAATGTTGTTACAAGTGGCTGTGTGGTAAGTAGCTTACTTACCAACCACATGATTCTGTGTTCAGTCCCACTGCGTGGCACCTTGAGTTAGTGTCTTCTACTATAGCCTTGGCCCGACCAAAGCCTTGTGAGTGGATTTGGTAGACGGAAACTGAAAGAAGCCCGTCGTATATATGTATATATATATATATATATATATATATATATATATATATATATATATATATACGTGTGTATGTGTGTTTGTGTGTCTGTGTTTGTCCCCCCACCACCGCTTGACAACCGATGCTGGTATGTTTACATCCCTGTAACTTAGCAGTTCGGCAAAAAGAGACCGATAGAATAAGTACTAGGCTTACAAAGAATAAGTCCTGGGGTCGATTTGCTCGACTAAAGGCGGTGCTCTAGCATGGCCACAGTCAAATGACTGAAACAAGTAAAAATGAGAGTAAAAGAGAAAGAGAGAGTGTTATTCACTTATTGCTTATTCTTCTACTTAGTAAAGTACTGAGTTCAAATCACCGAGATTACCTTTCCTTTTCATCCTGTTGGGGGGGGGGGGCAATTAATTAAAGTACGATTAAAGAAGCAGTAAATTATTACGATGCTGCTGTAAAGTACCAGTAAAGATGGTATCGACTGAGACTCTTCTCTGAAAATCGTTGGCCTTCTACCAAAACTTGAAGCAATTTAGATACAAGGTTGTTGTTCAGAGATAAATCAATTCTGAGTGAGTAGTTCTGTGATGGGTTTTAAACCAAAGGGTATGTAATTTTGAAATTCTTTGTTCAATATTAAAGCAGCTTAAGAAACAATTCGATTTCTACAAACCCAAAACGCAATTTTGGAGAAACACTTTGGAACACGTTTTATAGTTTTGTTTCTTTCATAGAAAGAGGGTCTAACAAACACTGGCCTAATGCTTTGGAATTGGTAACTCAGGGTTAATTATCTAAGGGTAAAAATCTGATTGAAGCATGAAATGGAAACAGAGCACAAATAAGATTTTATTTGTATAACACTGCTCCGTATTAACACGAAATAAAGCTGCTGTGTGGAAATGGCTAAGATATATAAACGACTTAACTTTGACGAGTAATACTAAACTATATGAAAAATTGAATGACAGAAACGTGATCGCTTTAAGAACAAAGTAAACTTTGTGGAATTCCGACTGTTTGTGTCCTGTTGAGATCGCCACAGTTACTGATTTAATTCATACATCACACAGTTTTACTCAGATCTATAATTGCAGCTATATAATCGACTTTCTTTCAAGTATGGGAGAATTCTCAGTGAGTGTACCTCAAGGGGTTCTATGTTCTTTCATGAACATAAGAGAGATTATGAAGTCGATCGGCACCATCAAAATAACATTGATGTTTCAGACAGCAAAATCAATGTTGCGGATTTTACTTGGCAAATATATGCTACTGTTTTCCACAAAATCTCCAGTTCAGTTATTTCTTCAAATATTAGGTATTTCAAATTAGTTAACACTAACTTGATATGTTATAACACAACAAATGCTTCAGCCTATAGCCTTTAATGTACGCATTAGTTAATCAAATATTTCTTAATTAGATGCTTAATTACTAACATCTATATTGAATACGTTAAGGGTTTGAATCCTGATGTTTTTCCCCCATTTTGCTTTTAAGCATTTTCGCCTGGATGATCAAATGCAAATATCTACAAGGTCTACTTTGTGTGATCGAAGAACCGAATTAAAACAGAGAGAAATGGAATGAACAAAAAAAAGAAGGAAAGTAAAGAAAAAAAGTAAAGAAAAATTAAAATGCAACATTAATACTATACAGATCAATTCAAGCTGCTCTGTTGAAATCTCTGCTCAATCTCTTCTTTAAACATCTCTATTTAGTTCCCAGCATGCGGCTGAAATAAATATTGACTCCATCATATTAATGGCAAAAATGTAAATGTAACCCTCAGAACAAAAGCAA
Source organism: Octopus bimaculoides (assembly GCF_046866305.1). NCBI lineage: Eukaryota > Metazoa > Mollusca > Cephalopoda > Octopoda > Octopodidae > Octopus > Octopus bimaculoides. Next base: position 41,831,707 of record NC_142940.1, read on the forward strand.
AAAAAAAATCTTCCTAGTTATAAATCTAAATCAGTTATTCTAATCCTGGGGATTATTTTGAGAAAACTATAATTGGAAACTAAGAAAATTCTATTGACAATCTCTTAAATGACATCGTTAACACGGATATTGTTTCAGTTTTCAGTTTACAAGTGACCTGATCAACATAAAGAAATAGAGTAATCTATTGTCAGAGTAATCAGAGCATTGGATAGAATGCCTCTCGGTACTTGTTACAAACCTCTCCGCTCCGAGTTCAAACCCTGCCGAAGACAATTACCTTTAGCAATTCAGGGCGTTGAATTGACAAATATTTAAGAACGTCGGATCGGATGCCTTGCGGTACTTATTTCTACTATTTGCGACCTCAGTTCAAGTTTCTACCATGGTATGTTTGAGTAGTAGATTGAAGTTATCGCCAGGTTTAACGCTATCACCTGCTCTCTGTTGCAAACATTGGGCCAGATCTTCGGTTTGAGGATACCTTCTTTACTCATATCCACTAGTCTCTAAAGCCCATTAAATACTGAGAGCTATTATCTTCTCTCTTGAATAAAAAGATTCGAAATGTGCGATATGTTTAAAAATGTTTATGATCATCGGAATCCCTTAAATTAGGTAAAGTGAACCTTTTCCGAAAAGTGGACGGCATAAGACATGTAGTATCATCAGTCAGGTCCCACTGTTTAAGAAAAGTTCATGGTAATTTTTCGTTTGGCGTGTCATTTAAAAAGTACCGCTGGCCCTAGTTTGCCCATGGCTGTAAAAAAAAAAAAAATAAATAAAATATAAAAATTCACAACCTTATATGGCTTCATATTTTGGTACATGGCCATCAATTTCATGGAACGGGGTAAGATGACTTCATCGCACCCAGTGATAAACTGCTGCTTATTTCATCGATCCTGAGAGGATGAAAGGCAAAGTCGATACCGGCAGAATTTGAACTCAGAGCATAAAGACGGACGAAATGCCACCAACTATTTTACTCGGCGTGCTAACGATTGCTAAGTAATTTGCCCGGCGTGCTACCGATTGCTAAGTATTTTGCCCGGCGTGCTAACGATTGCTGAGTATTTTTCTCGGCGTGCTAACGATTGCTGAGTATTTTACTCGGCGTGCTAATGGTTGCTAAGTATTTTGCCCGGCGTGCTAACGATTGCTAAGTATTTTGCCCGGCGTGCTAACGATTGCTGAGTATTTTACTCGGCGTGTTAATGGTTGCTAAGTATTTTTCCCGGCGTGCTAACGATTGCTAAATATTTTGCCCGGCGTGCTAACGATTGATGAGTATTTTACTCGGCGTGCTAATGGTTGCTGAGTATTTTACTCGGTGTGCTAATGATTGCAAGGTATTTTGCTCGGCGTGCTAACGATTGCTAACTATTTTACTCGGCGTGCTAACGATTGCTGAGTATTTTACTCGGCGTGCTAACGATTGTGCAAGCTCGCTGTTTTATTTGCAGCCTTATATTAATAAGACTTATCTCTGCAAAGAACCTTCTGTTACAACTACTTTCTTAGTACAGAATATTAAAACTGTTGTGTTATAAATTCAGATATTTCGGTGTTCATATTAAAAATAGAGTTTTATCTTAGCTTCTAGGAAATACAAATATAGAAAGGTTTTTTTACTCTTGCCTTAACTTACAAACTTTAAATTAAATTTAAATGTATTTATTTATTATTAACAAAAAATTGCTTAAAAGATAAAATGTTTTGGTTTGTTGTCATTTATTGGTTTGTTCTTACTGCATTGGTTGCTTTTGTTATTGCCTTTGTCAAGATTTTTTTAATACTCAGCGAGGTATATTGATAAACAAGTAGCTTATCGTTTTATGTTTCTATGTTCTGTAATGTGTTTCAATGTTGAACGAGAGAAACAACTAGTATCTACTATGATCTATTTATTTATTTTACTTATTTATTTATGATTTTTTTTTTGTATTTAATGTTTCATTAATTTGGCATTTCATCAAGCTAAATATGAAGACAGAGGGCTTTGAAGACGATTAATTCTAAACTTTGGAGATTCTATCACGGTTCCCACATTATAAAGCACCTCTGTTTTATTATGAGTTTGTTTTCACTGTTACAGAAACAATGCTGTAATCGTTTCACCGAATCCAGATACCTGCGTAGCAGTTATACGGCAATAGTCATTTGATATCGAGGTTGTTATGGAAGCTTGATAACTGCTATAGAAACAAATATCAGTTATTTCCGTTTCATAATTAACCCATGAATTTGTAATTGCTCTTAAATGAATTCCTTTACAATCATTATTTTACTATTTTACTGCAGTTGGCATATCTGCTTCAGAGTAGTCTCTCAGTAGGTCAGTGTTCCATATAGTTGTCATAACTGCGTTAGAGAACCTTACTAGTTTTGTCTTAGTAGATTAAAGATAGGTAAGCTCATGGTATCAGTTAACATAATATTCTACAATATCGTAGACTTCACTTGATGTCTTGGTATTATAGTACTTCAGTAAGTAACTTCACGTGCTACTTGACGGACATCTTATATTCTATATTCAGAATATTATATCGGTCATGCACAACCATATTCCAATCAGCTATTAGTACTCTAATGCCTTTGTTATAAGACCATACTTGACGTTTGCTTGGAGTGAAATTGTCTTCTTATAGATAATATGTTGGCTAATTTCAGTTCCCCATTGACAGTCTGTAGCAACGTGTTTCTTTTCACAGGACCACTTAAAATGTCTATATTGATTGTACATCAGAGCTTCTTTTATCGAAATCTTCGTTCTGGGGCGATTTTGATGGATACGTCAGCTCAGATTAACCGGAGGTCAATCCAGCAACTGTCTGCTTCTTTCACAATGAGAGTTATTTTGGCATCTCTGCGATTGAACGAACGAACGAACATCATCGATCAAGTGCCAGCCATCTGATAGCAGATGTTGACAGGCAACTCACACCCATTCTTTGACGATAACACTGTATCAGATCACACTATAAGTAATGTTTTTACATCAAGATTTAAAACGATAAAAAGTAAAGAAATCACATTTTTTCTTGTAGATATTTCGCTTTCTGTTAATGACAGGCTGCCAACCACTCAAAACTTTTCACCATATTTATAAAATAAGGGGTTTTAGTAAAAAAAATTGTTGCAAAGACTAAATTTGATTGGACCTAAATATGTATTTGGTTCTACATTAAGATAATTTCTAGGCTTCTGAATAAATGATAAACTTAAGGAAGAAGCTTTCAAGAAGTATAATGTTTACACCTTAACTTTTACCGAAGTTGATCTGCTTGGTTAGTAATTAATAATTCAAGTTGAATAAATGTATTTCCTCCTTCAGTATGGCGTTTAGACACGATTTGGTAGAGATATAGTCAATAGTAGTTATATGGTTCAGAATATGTGATATAGAATAGAAGAAAGAAATCATGGGCAGGATCTACTCATTCCTCAAACCCCCAAACGAGAGACAAAAAATTGTGTAAAATGGACAAATACCAGGCCACTGAACAATAGAGGGGTTAGTTCCAAGATATACCGCGAGTGCTCTAGGATACATCATGAAAGTCTGTGGGGCCTTATGGGGCTTCAGCTTTTTCAGCATCAGATCCCTTCGTCCATTTGACCCAAACGAGGTTGATAAAATCTCTGTGTGCATTCTAGGAGAAATAAACCACTGGTCTTCTCTGTTTATCCGAAGCCATCAAATGACTTTGGACAAACAAAAATGTACATTGATATACTGATGTAATATTATTTAACAATATCACGTTCCTAATAACATTCGTTTCCAGAAAAAAACATATTACGCTTGGTGTCTATCCATTACATAAATATATCATTTGAAATGTCTCCTTACTACAGTTCTTGAACATGCTAGATGTAGAAGTCGGATATCCTTGAAATCTAAAATAATAAGAATAAATGACAATTCAATTACCGATGTACAGAGACATGAATCCCTAAGTTAGAATGTCTTGTGTCATATGCTTGTCTCATCAGAGTGATGTAGAATTAAACAATAGAATCAATTCTTTAGCATATCTCATTCTTAGAATAAAAGTACTATTCTTTTTTACCGAATGGGATGAAACCTTACTTTAAACGATTTTTATCCTCCAAAACCATTGAAAACCAGTTCCACGTATAAAATTGAATACACGCTCTGAATATAAAATATCGTTTTTCACGAAAACAAGCACTGCAGTCGTTGCTTGTTTTATGAAAACACGCACTAAGCACTCCTTTCTTTGTTTTACTACATCTTTCATAGTCCCCAACTTCTTAACTGTATAATATTCTAATTTGTTTTTGGAAATATTTTCTGCACAAAGCATGCATTCTCCTTTCTCGGCCATTCTGCTTACATATCTATTAATGAACAGCTCCCAGTTCATAGGGTTGATAGCTTACATGTCATCGTGAACGAAAGCAGTGGCATGTTTTTTCAGAACTAGCAACTAACAAACAAATAAAGGAATTGTACAAATACTTAGTCTCAGAGACATAGCAACACACACACTCACACACACACACACACACACACACACACACACACACACGCGCGCGCGCACGCGCACGCACGCACACACAAAGCTAAATACATATTTAGGATAAATATGTTTTCTCTGGGTGACAACCATTATCAGATAATGATATCACGTTCGTGTTTATTTTTCAATTTCAGTTTAATAGTTAACAGTTTCCTACGTCGTCGAAGCAGCGGCCATTTTCTGAGAAACACATATAACCAACCCTAGCATATATCTGTTATTTATCTTTTCCAGATATCATAGTAGTAGTAGTAGTAGTAGTAGTAGTAGTATACAACTCTCTTAAGTACGAAATGGCCCGGTTATGGAAAATTAAAAAAAAGGGAACACAGTGCCAATTATTGTTGGAATCTTGGGAACAGTATCAGAAGGTATCAAGAGGAATATAAAGGAAATTGGAATAGAGTGCCCAGCAGAACTGTTACAAATGGTTTGCCTCCTTGGCACGGCCAGAATAACCAGGAAAATGTTAGATAGTTATAAAGAACAAATACCATGGTAGCGTAGGATGCAGGGAGCAAGCCAGCTACATACGCAAGACTTCAGAAGTCACAGCGTGGGACCTTGAAGACTGCTAAAATGTATGAAAGTATACTAGTCCCTTAATATTTAATACTTAATATTTAATATTCAATATTCAATATTTCATCTAGTCAATAAGACAATCAATGCTTCATTTCATTTTACTGAATATATTTTATATCCTACATTAATATTATAAGAGTATAAATAAAACATAAAAAACAGACAGATTTGGAATTCATTTGAATAATATATTCCTTTATACACTATCATACAAACTCCTTATATATATATATATATATATATATATATATATATATATATATATATATATATATATATATATATATATATATATATATATATATATATATTTACATATACGACGGGCTTCTTTCAGTTACTTTCTTCGAAAACCACTCAGACGGATTCGGTCGGCCCGACGCTATAGCAGAAGACACTTACCTAAGGGAACACACAGGAGGACTGAAGCCGAAGCCGTGTGATTGGGAAGCAAATTTCTTAACTCACACCCACGTCTATCTCTCTGTATACTCTCCCTGTATATATATAAATTATATTTTACATTAAAAAACTGAATAATTACTTAATACTTTTTGTAGAGTAACTATTCTACTTCTGCAGGAAGACTAATAACACAGCTTACGTCAGTAACAACAACGCTAATCACAATATTAGTTTTTTTTTGGTTTTTTTTAAAGTCTCTGAGCAGTATAATAATATAAATAGCTGAGTGATGTGTAATGGCTTCAATCTGATGCATCATTAGAATATTGTACCGTTTTGGCATCACTAAATTTGTTACAGAACTGTAAGTGCTTGCTGAAATAGGTTTCTAAATTTTAGAGGAAATCAAAAAAGATAGTCTAAATCTATCAATAGAAGTGCATTTTGTCTAGAAAAGAAACCCTTTCCACAACAAGCTTCAATTTCACGTTATTATAAATATGTATGTTTTAAGGCCCGTCATCTTAATCAGAAAAAAACATACAAAAAAGAAAATAAATATCGCTCTATGTTTTATTTCCACTGAGTAATTATTTTGTATTTGTTTTTCATTTTGTTTTCTGAACCGATTCTAAAAGAACGTTGGTATGAATGAATTGCAGTTCTTAAACTCCCATTCCGCAACTGGAATGAATCGTGGAAGCAATACAAATCTAGAAGTGAAGAAGAAGTCAAAAGGAAAAAAAAAAAAAGTAAGAAATGAAAAAAAAAAGAGAAAAGAAAAGAAAAAAGAAAAACATCCATATTTTTCCTCTTTGGAAGTTGTAATTTGTCTTTTAAAGAACGAAGAAATTGAAGAGTTTGAGTTTGACATTCAGTTTATGCTACAGCAAACATGGGAATTGCAAGTTGATACATGGCATAAAAATAAGACGAAACCCATTTCATTATAAGCTTTTTGAACATGTTTGTGTATTTAGTTTTAAATCATCAACATTGAAATTAAATTCATTTATTCATTTATTTTATTATTACCATTATTATTATTATTATTATTATTATTATTATTATTATTATTATTATTATTAGTAGTAGTAGTAGTAGTAGTAGTAGTAGTAGTAGTAGTAGTAGGAGTAGTAGTAGGAGTAGTAGGAGTAGTAGTAGTTTTATCTCTTTCCATCATCTCAATTCGTTCGTTCGGATTAATCAGTTTTTATTACCGTACGAATCTTATCACATTTTCATTGTTCTGAAATTTCGCGTTGGTATCGTTGAAGAAGAAATCGAGGTAAAAATTTATTCTCGCAACTGGAATCTTTATCAGAAACTTTTCTATAGTTATTGACAACTAACTCCACCTTGCGGAATTTTCCGTTTTTATCGTTCCCCAAGCCACTATCTGGTTTATTATTGTATTAATGTCAATTTATTATTTTATTGTCTGTTGTGTGAGAAAAAGGGACTTTAAATTGTTCGCACAAACGAGTAACTAAATCCCGGAAAACGATTTGAACAATTAAACTGTACAGGATTGAAAATTTGGTTAAAATTAAGAAGAAAAAGAAATTTCCGGAAAATGAAAAATTGGAAGAAAAATAGAAATGAAAAGAAAATATATTGAAGTTAGTTCAGTATTTGACAGTAGTAAAAATATTTCTAAATTCTGTCTTTATTTCAGTAGCAATTACATCATTATCTACTACTACTACTACTACTACTGCTGCTGCTGCTGCTACTACTACTATTACTAGTATCACCACATCCCTACTACGACAAGCACCACCACTACCACCACCGCCACAACCACAGCTACTACTACTATTACTAGTATCACCACATCACTACTACGACAGGCACCACCACTACCACCACCACAATCACCACCTCAACTACTACTACTACTACTACTACTATCTTAATAATCACGTCGTTAAATTCAGTTTATATTCCGCACAGATGTAAAAATCTATGATTACATCAACTAAAAATGCCCATAGGAATTATGAAGACAGTTATTAATAAATAGACCGTGTAAAGGCCTGCTCCTAAATATAGTCCTTAGATTTTTCAAGTAAAATAAAAATTCATATGAAGAGGAAATCAAAATCTCCTCAAGGAATACATATGTCGATGTTCAATAAGGCTTTGCTAAGCAATTCAATTTCTATTCAAACAGTTATATATATTTTTTTACCTCGATTCTAGAAATTAAAAGCTCTAGATTATATCTTGATACATTTTTTTTATTGAGAAAATACCAACTGCTACTTGATTTATACAGTTTTAGCATTTATTATTATTATTATTATTATTATTATTATTATTATTATTATCACCGTCATTATCACCATCATCATCATCATCATCATCATCATCATCCTTCAAATGTTTCGAGGTTGTTTTTATGCATTGCAGAAAATCTACTTGTAGCTTCAGGGATATGCTAGGTCTTTTCGATAACTTTGATTTATTTTTAATTGTATTTCAAGTGAAATATTATTACAAATCATTATTTTAGTTCCTAGAACCAATTTGTTTTTCGTTTCTTTTTTATTTTCTTCTTCGTCTTTGTCTTTTACTAAAATTTAAATAATATATAAATTGGAGAATTGTAGATATACAATGGCGGAGGAGACCGTTATGATAAATGGAGATAACGATACCATTGTGGATCGATCGAATGGAAGACTGATAATTGAAATATATGATTGTATTCAATAAAAAAGTAAATAAATGATAATTATAAAATGATAGAGTAATAATTAAGTGATAGAAAATTGTAAAGTTCGATTGAACGATGAAGTGTTGGCTATAAAAACGTCAAGTTGGATGGTGTTTATCTTGATTAGTCTTAGCTGTGAGTTCGAATCTTGTTTGCGTAAATTTGCCTTTCGTCTTTCAGAGTAAATAAATGGTTTCTCATTTGAAAACAAGGTCACCAATTTTGAGGGGAGGGGCATTATTCGGTTACCATTGTCTTCAGCAATTGACTGGTACTTTATTTTATCGACCCAAGAGAGATAAAAGATAAAGTTAATCTCAAGTAAAGTTGAATTCGAAACGCAAAGTACTGAGACAGATTTTGTAAAGCATTTTCTTCCGACCTTCTGACGAACTTATCAGCTTACTGCTTTCCAGGAGTTAATAGAATTATTTCTTTTCAATTTTAGCAAAAGGCCAGCTATTTTGAAAGGAAAAAGTTACGTGATTACTTCGACCCTGGTACTTAACTTGTACTCCTTTCATCGACCACGAAACGATGAAAGACAGAGTCGATCTGGTGGAAGCTTCGTGGTTACAGTGTCGGATTCATGATCGTAAGATTGTGGTTTCGATATCTGGACTGGGCGACGGATTGTGTTCTTGAGCAAAACACTTCATTTCACGTTGTTCCTGTCCACTCAGCTGGTAAAAATGAGTAACCCTGTAACGGACCCGTTTCGCGTCCTGGTGCGGAAATTATATGTCCTGGAAACCAGCAAACCTTATGAGTCGGCATGACCCGAGAAGGTAACTTTACCTTATTTAAAGTCGACCTCAGCGGAATTTTAAACTCAAAACGTAAAGAGCCAAAATAATAATTGTTAAGCATCTTGTCCGACGATTCTGCCAGCTCACCACTCACAAGCAGGTATTATATAGTGGTTTCAAATTTTGGCACAGGGCCAGCATTTCCGAGTGAGAGAATAAGTCCGTTACGTCGACTCCAGTGCTCAACTGGTACTTATTTTATCGACCACGAAAGGTTGAATGACAAAAGTCGACCCCAGCGGAATTTGAACTCAAAACGTAAAGAGCCGGAAAATGTTGCTAAGCATTTTGTCCGATGCGCTAACGGTTCTGGCAGCTCACCTCCCTGAAGCAATGTATTGAAGTGAATTTCAAAGACTATTATTAGGACATGTATATCACACTAAGCCTTACAGTAATTCTGATGATGTGGTGTTCATATCTTGTATCGAGATTACGTCAATCTGACAGTTCCAATCTTGCTTCAAGAAGAGTTGTACTCAGTATTTTTAGGTAATAAGAGAACTTTTTAATTTTGCACTGATGCCACAGATCATATCGCTTTGCTTGCTATTTTGTGGTAACTACATACAGCAAAGTCCAGTGGACCATTGCGAGTCAAGTTTCTAAGTCACAGACGTAAATCAAAATTAAGCTGAGAAGATTCAAGACTCAGATTCGTCTTGTGGGTGTACGCTACTCTGTTTGCGAGTCTACATGTGACTTAGCATGGCATTGCTTCTTCAAAATTAAGAGCCCAACAAATGCCCCCAGGAAGTTGCTATATTAAAAACACGTCGACATCTTCAGAATACTGACGTACGATGAAAATCTAACCAAATAGAAGTGAATTAAATCGATGTGTACCTACAACTTATAAAATCAATAGCGCAATTTTTTGTCATCGGAAGCCATTTTACATTCTGTATTGCTCTTGTGACTGATAGCCATAGGGGTGACTTAGTTCACAAACCTTAACATCAAGGCAGTATTACTTTGAATGTAAGACTGTATTGCTTGACGAGCAAGGACTTACTGATTTTTAATTATTTTGTTAGTTGAGGTTTAAACACAGTGCATGGTGAGTCATTCCATCATGCAAGGGAGAGCGACGAGAAGCATCTGTATATTTATGTTCAATACGTTTGTGAACATTCAGACATGGAAAGATTTGCGCTGCAGTACGTGCCTTTGAAGAGAATGTTTCCTTATACACACTGTGTATGAAAACACACCGAGCTGGACCGTGAATGACGTCATAGGACTGTAGGTCACTTGTTTCTGTGTCGGTGCGTTTCATCAGCTACAGACATCGAGTCCATCGTTCATTGCTCATGTATTGTAGTGACACGTATTGGTATATCAATCTCCTGATACCTATGATCTTTTGTGTAATGAATCTGTATTTATATTGCTTCATAGTTCATGTCAATTCTTTTAGAGCAGACGAATAACCAGCTACATTCCAGTCGTGATGACCAGGCCTTCTTATAAAGAGTCTGTTGAACTACATTGTGCTATGTGTTCATTCCATATTTAAGACGATAGGGTATGATTTTGGAGATATTTGCCTACTGTTCCTAGTTTATGAGTGACATATAGAAGTATTTTTGTTGAAATTAAGTATAATGTTTCGACACTGTACACATTTGGTATATGTAGGTACCATAAGACAGTCTTAAATTTTGGCACAAGACCAGTAATTCCGGGGGGAAGGGAGAGAGTCGATTACATCGACCCCTGTGCTTAGTGCTGAACTGGTACATTTTTAACCCCAGCCACCTCCCAGAGGATGAAAGGCAAAGTAGACCTCGGCAGAATTTGAACTCAAAACATGAAAACCAACCAAATGTTGTCAAGCATTTTGCTCGAGGTGTTAACAAATATGCGACCTCGTCGCCTTAAGATACCATGGGATATTAATCTGAATGATATAAGCAGTGGGAGCACTACAGCATTGATGAGTGTTTTATCAACTTAAAATACTCATACCGAAGAAGGATTGTATCTGAAAAGCTGGTGTCATCTAGAAATACTACGTGAATACCAAATCCTTAGAATCGCTTTGCGGCCAAGTGGAATATAGGGGGTCAAAACTATAGTTTATGTGACTAGTTGCGATATATTTCTCCAGTAAGTTTTAAAGACTCTTCAAACCTGAAATGCAGGCGAGTTTTGAACCCAAGACCAAATGAGGTAATCAATGAAAGGGCCTACTCGACAATTTACCTCGCGGTATTCAGACTTTGCAGTTTATGAACTTATTTATATTCATGACAAAGAACGAAATCAATATTTATCTCATGTCTGATGTATTCAAAGTATTTTAATAACATCGCAGAAAATAGTAACAATCATAAAATAAACAAAACAATTCAATATTTTTGGAAATAAAAATAATTACATTCTCTAATGTGATAACAACAACACAGTAGCCACAGAAACGGTTGAATCGATAAGGTGGTGAAATAGCAATCCACAGGTTCCGAAGTTCTTATCTCGACCACCGAGCTAGTTACCTAAGATTTAATCACGAAGCCAATGATGGAAGCTCCACGTAGTTGATCAATTTCCTAAAAACAGTAGCGAGATCGCCCTCAGTTCATATTCTATCGTCTTTAATAACGCCGTATTGAATAAATATGGTTCTTAGTTTCTTGCAAATAAAACACACACATACATGCACACACAGACACACACACTCGCACACTCACACACTTGCACGCACACAAATGTGATAAACATAAGTGGAATGCTCCTTATGTTCTACTTTTAAAGCACCGCACACTTGACTAGAAATAAATACCATATTGCAGCAGCTCTGGAAAACTCGGAAGTGCATTGCAACTGCTTCTTGTTGAATTCTTTGTATGGCCAATATAACAGTTGGAATCGTGAAGTTTACAACTTTAGCGAAAAGAGACACCAGTTGTACTTGGCACAAATAATATTTTCACAAATAATATGTTAGCGGATATCGTATGTGGTTGTGTTCATGATTTAAAATGCTTTCTGTTGGTTTGTGTCAAGAAAGCGTTGATAAACAAACGTTCTGCGCGAAGGCAGAAATGATGGACACAATATCAGCTTGTCTAGGAAATCTTAAGTTGACCGTATGAATTGTTTAATGTCTAATTACTTAATTATCTCATACATAGGTGTATTTAGTAGTAATATTATGGCTCTCGGTAAGGCGGCGAGCTGGCAGATTCGTTAGCACGCCGGGCAAAATGCTTAACGGCACTTCGTTCCTCTTTATATCTGAGTTCAAACTCTGCCGAGGTCGACTTTGTCTTTCATCCTTTCAGGAGTCAGTTAAATGAGAATTGGTTGAGCACGGGGGTTGACGCAACTGATTTACCTCCTCCCTCGGAATTACTGGCCTTGTGCCAAAATATGAAAGTGATATTATGGCTCTAGGCGACGAACTGAGGGTCGTTAGAGGGTTTGACAGAATGCATAGTGATATTTGCGACGATTCTCTACGCTCTGAGATTAAATCTCACCGTGTTCAACTTGACCGTGTATCCTTCTACCAATCAATGGCGGTTGATTGACGACACTGCATGAATAGTAGATCAGATTCCTTACGGTAATTGTTCTAAGTCTTTGTGTTCTATGTTCAAATCCAGTCGTAGCCTACTCAGTTGGAAGACTAAATACAGCACTTGTTAACTGTCACCATTTGGTACCTTCGATACTTTCAGCGGAATCCATACTGGTGCATGCATTCAGGCGAGTATTTCGTTTGAGAATAACTTCTCTCGCTCTCACCTGTTTCAGAAGCCATGTAAAGTCTCATGGATATTGCATTATCTCCTAACAGTTTAAAACGAAAGGGTTATTTGTGTCTTTTATTTTTTACCGTTCCCTACATATATACAATATTATATAAATAAAAATTAACTTAATTCACAAAAACAAATTTGTGAGAATTCTGAAAAATCTAAAAGACAATGTTACCTAATTAAATGCAGTAATAAAAGCATCTGTAAGAGTTCCTTATTTCTCCGCGAACTGACAAAAAATTAATCGCAAACTCTTTCAGTGAAATAATTTCACATCAGCGCATCATAAACTTATAATGAGAAACAAATTCAAAATATTGCCCTATACATCGCAAGAAAGAACTATAGGGAAATATTAGTGGACAATACAACTATACATAATTTCCCACAAAAAGAATATTAATGATGCAATTAATATTCATATTGCAATACTAAAATATATACCCAATGACATTTGTGGACAAACAAAAAATAACGCCTGATTTAACACATATGTCTAACGCTCAAAATTCAAATTCCTGTGATATCTACACCAATCATATTAAGATTGCCTAATGGTAGCTGAAAATTTTGGCACAAGGCAATCAAGTTCGGTTGAGTGGGTTAGACGATTACATTGACCTCAGTGCTTAGATAATACTTATTTTATAGACACCGAAAGGATGAACGCCAAAGTCGACCTCGGTGGAATTTGAACTCAGAACATAAGGAGGCACAAAATGCTGCTAGACATTTTACCCGGCATGCTAACGATTCTGCTAGCTCACAACCCCAGACCTACCTAATATCGGTTTAAAATTTTGGTATAAGGCCAGAAATTTCGAGGGGAGGAGGTAAGTCAATTATATCGACCCCAGTACTCAACTGGTACATATTTTATCGATTCCGAAAGGATGAAAGGTAAATTTGACCTCGGCAGAATTTGAACGTAGAACGTAAAAGCGAAAGAAATGTTGCTAAGCATTTTTTCCGGCGTGCTAAAGATTCTGTCAGCATACTACCATAGGCCTGTTTGATATTAAGGCGTCTTAAAAACACTAGCGTAATTACAACCCGAAGATAGGTCTGCGAAGATCTAGAAATGATGATGGATTTAGAAACGCTACTGTTCCAGACAAACTATAAGGATTTCATACAATTTTTTAATAAAAAATAACTTGGTAAAAATCTAAAATTTGAACAGTCGTCCTTTCAATAAAACATGCTTAAAATAAAGGCTAATCCCCATATATAAGTGAAAACACACACACACACACACACACACATATATATATACATGCATATACATTTATATATATAAGTATATATGTAGTATACATAGGCACATATCTTTATATACATCTATATACACACATACATGCATACTCATACATATATGTATACGTGCATATGTATGTTTATGTATGTATAAATTTTATATACACACGCACACCAGCACACACATATGCACACATACATATGTATTCAAGTGCATGCATATGTATCTTTCAAACGTCTAAAACCGGTGCTTTTCGAATGAAGCCCTTTGTCTTATTTATTCAGCACCGAATTCACTCCACAGTCTTGTCCCCCTCGTTTAAAAAACTTATAACCAACGACGCTATTATTCAACCAACATAAGACGGTGAGCTAGCAGAACCGTTAGCACACCGGGCTAATTGCTTTGCGGCATTTCATCCGTCTTTACGTTCTGAGTTCAAATTCCGCCGAAGTCGACTTTGCTTTCCATCATTTCGGGGTCGTGGAAATAAGTACCAGTTGAGGAGTGGAGTCGACGTAATCGACTTACCCTAACGCCCGAACTTGCTGGCCTTGTGACAAAATTTGAAATCATTCTTTACCAACATGAGATACCAAGAGAGAATAAAAATAAATAGTCCCCACAATGGGGGTCTTCGGTATAAGTAGCTGTAGTATACTGAGACAGGTCTGATTACAGTTTATCTCTTAAACAAAGTTGCTCTGTAAATAATCGACAGAAACCAATATTCAGTGTTCATTTATCAGGTTAATTTCAATTACAAATGTAGCTTAGTTGGTCATTTTCATTCAGACATTTGTCTTCCAATCACATTTCTGAATGTATATTTGTGAGTATGTGTGAGCAAAAAGAGAAAGAAAAAAAAACCATTGTGCAAAAGCCTTGTCTTAATAGCTATGTGGCTCCGATGAATCTGTTAATGAATAACAAATATGATTGACAACGGAGATTAAGCTCTGTACAGAAATAATATCATTTCACAAGTATCTGATGTGAATTGTTGATGTATGGTGAATAAAGATATTTCAAATGAGAACATAATAATGCATCATACGTTTGGTATTGAAGAATATAAACACAATATTTCGGATAAGGTTATCATTGAGTAGAAACGCTTTGATATGTATATATAAATTCCTAGAACACACACACACACATACACACACACATCAATATTTGAAAAAGAATATTATAGTATGTGTAAAAGGGGTGTTGTAGATGAAGATACCGCTATTTAAAACAGTGTGATTCTTGTTGTTGTTAATGAAAATGTTCTCGGATGAACGAACTCACACTTCGTTTGCTGTGGAAAAAAACAAAAAAGCGAAAGTAACATTTGAAATTAAATGGGGGAAATATATAAAACAAATTCTATGACAACGGAATCAAAAGAACTGCGCTGATATTGCTAAAGAGATTTGGTAATTTATCTCTCTCTACTGAGAGTATTTTGCCACTAAGTTGACTTGAGTTACAAATGTTACTCCCTGTATATTTAACAAACCGGAAATTGCATGGAGGAACCCCTCCCCACAAAAAAAAACTTTGGGGGAATTATTTCAAAACAATGTTGTCTCTAAAAGCTAGGTTCCCATTCCTCTCAGTCGAATGCCTTTGGTAGCACATGCAGATTTTTAAGTATTCCCATATGCTAGTAGCAGAGTTTGAAGTTAGCATGCAAATACGTAATAATAATTTTTTTTGTGTGTGTCTGTAACAACAAAAAGTGTGATTTGGATAGCTCTAGAGGGCTTCAGTA
>NC_142940.1:41852564-41885064 GCF_046866305.1 Octopus bimaculoides
ATGTGGGTTAGTGTCTAGTTTTCGTAGAGTACCTATTGTGCGATGGATAAATAAATAGAATGATAGAAAGACAGACAGCCAAACAAGCAGATAGGTAGACAGACCGACAGACAGACAGACAGGCAGGCAGGTAGGTAGGTAGGTAGGTAGGTAGGTAGGTAGTTTGATAGACAATGAGGAAGACAGAAGTGGGGAGAGAAAGAAAAGAGGAGAAAGAAGCGTGAGGAGAAAGAGATGAGTGTAATAGGTCGGAAGAAAGAGAGAGAGAGAGACAGACAGACAGACGGACAGACAGACAGACAGACAGACAGACAGACAGACAGACAGACAGATAGAAAGAGATAGAGAGAGAGATACAAGTAATGTATATATCTAACTATTAGTGAAGAGGGAAGTCTTTTGCATAAAGGTTTAGTAATTGGATCACAGATGAGAAAAGAAAATGAGAAAGATGAATTGGATTGTTTATGTTTGTTGTAATTGTTTTTGCTGTTTAGCAATCTGCTGATTGAACATAAAATGAGCAAGTGTAATGAAACGTCTCCGTAGTCATTTTTCAGGAACAGGGGACCTTGGACTACATTATCCAGTGTACTTTATGTAATCGTTCAAATTAATAGAAATTTAATTAGTTCTACTACTCGTTTAATATTTCTATATAATTTTCATTCAACTTAAAATTCGCTGGTCTCTCCCTTGCTTTTCCAATGTCACTGCTTATGCCGAAGAGCGTAGGCTCGAAACGTCAGACTTTTCCATTCTTCCCGAGCGTTAAACTAATACACCAGCTTGTTGTTCGCTCACCTACCTTCGTCTTTTATTTCATGTAAATTTGAACTTTACATACACACACGCACACACACACACACATATATTTGACGGGCTTCTTTCAGTTTCCGTCTACCAAATCCACTCACAAGGGTTTGGTCGGGCTGAAGCTATAGTAGAAGACACTTACGCAAGGTACCCAAGTGGGACTGAACCTGAAACCATATGGTTGAGAAGCGAGCTTTTTACCACGTAGCCACGCCTGCACCTACACACACACACACACACACACACACACACACACACACATACACACACACACACACACACACACACACATATATATATATTAGTTGTTGAATCCAGGTAGAATAAGAAGATTACTTACGTCTTCTAAAATAAGTTACTCGTGAAGTAATTCTGTTTTCATCGGTGGTGACGTTGTTAGTTCCATCTGTGGTGGTGTTAGTTTCAGCCATAATCGTGTTAGCGAGATACCATGTGGTGTAGATGTATATTTTAAAATCTGTGCACGATAGCACTACGATGACGAGTAAAAAACGTTTCTCTTATTAATCATTGGGGAAATAAACCAGTTACCGATTTAGGCTGGAGAAGTCGGCATATTTCTAGAGGAAGGCGTCCAAAACGGACTATTTAAATAGTTCTCTACACTTGCATATCCGATGTTGACGGTGTCATTATGTATGTATGTTTGTATGTATATATGTATATATGTATGCATGTATATATGTTGGTACGAATGTATGTGAGTGTATGTCTGTATATGTGATATGTGTGTGCGCGTGTGTGTGTGTGTGTGTGTGCGTGTGTCGTGTGTTTGTGTGTGTACTATATACATAGAACTATGAAAAGGATGAAAGATCCTTCTCGGGCCATGGGCTCATAAGGCCGATTTCCAGGATTCTGGTGGCATATGTATTCTCGGGGTGTGACACTGGTCTGTCGCAGAATTACTCATTTTTGTCAGCTGAGTGGACTGGGGCAACGGGAAATGAATTCAGAAAACTTCTTTCGTAGACGTGTATAAAATAATCACTATATAATGATCATCGATATAAATATTGGTTGGTTGATTGGTTGGTTAGTTGATAGGTTAGTTTATTGGTTTAATCCTTTCCACTTACGCTTTACACTGAATAGAAACAATGATGAAGGAGAGTAAAGGGGAAATATAGAAAGTGTTACCATAAGCGACGTAGGATGAGTGAAGAGAAAAAACCGTAGATGCTGGGAAGGAAAGGAGTGTTATACAAATGAGAAATTTGTTTTATTTATTTTATGCTAATAAATGTTATTTTCTAAAATGTTAGTATTAATTCCATCAGTTTGTCTAAGCACAGGTAAATTTCATACAAGTTAAGTTATAATTATTGTCTGTATGACATGTTTCCTGATATCAGCCATAGCGGTAGACGTACAGCGCGAAAATTACCTTATGTGATGGGTAATATTTTAGTATATATTATGTCCTTACTTATCACACAGGGTGTAGTGCTATGATATGTTATTAGATATTGCATGATGTATTACTAAACAATATATTATATTTAAGTAATGGACAAGTTAATGTGTAATACTTAAATATTAAGTCCCTGTATGTAATTACGCAGAACTGTAATACCAGCATGACAGTTTTAAGCGCTCTACCATAAAAATTGAATGTATCGAGTTACATATTGCAGCGACACAAATAATGTGGATAGGCAAAGAAGAGGCCTGTAATTGCAGGCTCGAAATAACAGCCAAATCTTCCTTATGTCAAACTCTTGAATAAGGCGCAAGAGTGACTGTGTGGTAAGTAGCTTGCTTACCAACCACATGGTTCCGGTTTCAGTCCCACTGCGTGGGATCTTGGGCAAGTGTCGTCTGCTGTAGCCACGGGCCGACCAAAGCCTTGTGAGTGGACTTGGTAGAGGGAAACTGAAAGAAGCCCGTCATATATATATATATATATATGTTTGTGGGTCTGTCTCCCCAACATCACTTGACAACCGATGTTGGTGTGTTTACGTTCCCCGTAACTTAGCAGTTCGGTAAAAGAGACCGATAGAATAAGTACTAGGCTTACAAAGAATAGGTCCTGGGGTCGATTTGCTCGACTAAAGGCGGTGCTCCGGTATGGCCGCAGTCATATGACTGAAACAAATAAAAGAATAAGGAAATGAGGCATTCAATAATGTAGTCTTAGATATTCTGAAAACAAAGAAGAAAGAAAAACAAGATGTTCACGGTAGGAATGTCTTCAGTCGTAGGTCTGCACGACTGGGTTTGACTTGGAGGAGGATGATGACTATAACAACGTCGACGACAACGACGATGAGAGCAGCAACACCAACAGCCGCAAGAACAACAACAACAGCAGCAGCAACTACAACAACAACAACAGCAACTTCATGGACAACACCACAGTAGTAACAGCAACAGCAATATCGATGACAGCTGCACAGCAGCACCAGCAAGTGTAACAACGGCGGCAATGATGACGACAACATCAACTACAGCAACAACAGCAAAAGCAACACCATCGTCGTCAACAACAACGTTGCCGCTGCTGCCGACGACGACGGCGACGACGGCGACAACAACAACAATAACAGTTACAAGAACTGATATGCCACACTGTTATATTATCACAGCTTGAAAGTAATGATAACATATTTCACCACACATGGTGTTGTATTCTATTTCATCTGTTATTAAATATACACAGTGCAAATATATTTCCTTTCTACGCACAGATAAGATCTCACAATGCTATAGATAACTTGGCACATGCTAATTTATATACCGTGTAAGATACTATGATATGAGAACGGAGTTGTTCCTACAGAATATACAGAATATAGTACAGAATATAGTCAGGAATTCTCTAGACTAGTGTGGCATTGCGTCTTCCGATGTGTAGGTTTTAAGCATCGGAAATTACGATCCTGGAACAAAAAGCAAATGATTTTGTTGTTTTGTTTCTTTGGTTGGTGGGACATCTCCTTCCCGCATATTCTCGAAATTCTTCATTATTGATAATCTTTTGAATAACTTTTATTTTTTAGAGTTGTTTTTAAACCACTGAGATTATTATTCGTTAAAAATATGCGAAACTTTTTAAAACAAATTTTAAATAATTTTCGCGAGAAAAAAGTTAAAACTGAACTATGAAAAACAGGCGGGAGAGCAAAACTCCCATATCTTTCCCCTTTTGCCTTTTATTCGCAGAATCCTAATCTACAATAATTAAAACATAGACATCTGAAGAAATTTCGGTTCTTGACGCATTACATTATTCTCTACATTATCCTTATTTTACATGAAGGTTGGTGATCAGTAATATCATTCTTAATAAGCAGAGACATCGATTAGCCCCACAAGGTATTAGAGACGTATTGCCAGAGTTCAAGAAGATCTGTTCGGCAGAAATTCTGTTCAAGTTAATCTACGAGTGATTCGTGGGATGAGAATTCCAAAATCAAGCGTCTATCGCATTTTGAAGCCCTGTCATAAGAAAAGTAACGTTCTAAGAATAATCCTTGTCTTCAGTGAAGATGATTCCAACCGAAGAGTGGAGTTTTGCAAATGGAACTTAGTAAGATATGCAGGAGATATCGCACTTCCGTCAAAGACTGTTTGAAGTGATGAGACTACGTGTAAATGAAATGGCTCGATTAACTTACATTAGGCTTTTTAAGGACGTACTTAAAGGACATAGTTTACAGTACAAAACCGGCAACAATCGACGAATTGAGGACAGTCATTTAACGCAAATGCGCAAAAATACCGAACGAATTGTTTCTTGATTTTCACAATTTCATTGGTTCGCTTTATCAGCAGTGTTTGGTGCAGAACGGCCATCAGTTTGAAAAGAGGCGTTCATAGAAAATTGAATTATGTCTGTAGATTCTATTAAATTTTGAAATTGAAATGTAGTTTAATAAACATTGACTTTACAATCATTCAATGTGTGAATGCATTTTGTTGTGACATCCTGTATGTGTTATGTGTGTGCGTGTTTGTGTGTGTGTCTGTGGTTGAGAGAGAGAGAGGGAGACAGAGAGACAGAGAGACAGAGACAGACAGACAGACAAACAGACAGACAGACAGACAGACAGAGAGTAATACAAGGAATGTGTTTACATTCTTATATAATTCCTTATCACGTCTGTCTTTCTAATATTTAAATTTATTTTAGTACATCTGATTCAAACTGCGTTATGCATAACACAAACACACAAGTACGCGCGCACACAAATACACACACGCACATACACACTCACCACATCCGTACTCACTCACATATATACACACACATGCACACCACATACCGACACAACGCCCACAAATACACAGCTACATACACACGCACACAGTCTGTTTTTAGTTATATGGTGGACTTAACGATCGAGAGACATGAGTCCTGAACATAAAGACAACCTATCATTTGTGTGCAGATACAAACTACAGACATGTCTATCGACAATCTGTCATCTTGCTGACACAATCAACAAAGAAATATCCATATTATATAATACCATAGTATGTAATACAAGAGTGTGCACCAATTAACAACTCATTTCATGTAAAACTACACTTTATAGCCCCAGGCTTCACTGTATAGTAACAAGGTTCGCTTCGCAGCCAAGTACTTCCGTCTTCGGTCCCACTACATAGTCATCTTTTATTGTATTTCTTGGTTGGACCAATTTCATCTCAGTGAAATTTTCTAGACAGAGACTGTAGAGAAGCTGATCATGTAAGTATCTATCTATGGACGTATGAATGCGTGTTCTCTTTCTCTTTTTAATTTAGGATAAATTTTGACCAGCCATCTCCTTCAAACCCACACAACCTTTCTTCCAGCCTTCTCAGGTGTTATAATGTTTTTGGTGGTACAATAATCCTGCAAGAACATATCGAGGCATAATTGTATATAATGTTCTGGAAGGCTGTTGGTGGTGGTGGAGGTGGTGGGGAATAATTTTTAGCAAGGGTGGTTTGACGATTTTGGGGGATGAAGACAGTAGTTACAGTTGATAACCATTGGGGCAGTTCTTGTGTGTCGATATTTTTTCCATGCATCTGTATGTGATCTCACCGATAAAAGGTGAAATTCTTCAAACAATAATCTGTTATGAGGTCTGGGCTTGGGCATTTCCTGTTTCACATTCTCTGTAGAACTGTTTCCAGTATTTCGCCATTTATTTCATATTGCTTTTGCTCGACACGCTGGTAGTAGTGCTGCTCATTATTAAGAACCTAAGACCATTATAAACATGGCTACCGAATAAGTGTCACATATTTTTACAGGTATATATGTATGTATGTATATATATATATATATATATATATATATATATATATATATATATATATATATATATATACAAAAACAGAAGTGTCCTGAATTTTTTTCCTCGAGACCTATGTCTCTTAAACCTGGAATCCAGGTTTTTTAACGCATAACTCACCGAAACTGCAATATTCCCCTGAATGAGCAGCCGGTTCGCTGTTGGGTTCAAAACCAGTAATTTTGAGAGAAGAAGCAATTCGATTACATCGACTCCGTTACTTGAATGGTATTTTATTTTTTCAGTCCCGAGGGGATTAACGGCAAAGTTGGCCTTGGTTAGATTTGAACTCAAAATATTAACGAGCCAGAAAAAATGCCGCTTAGCATTTTGCCCGATATGCCAACAATTCTGCTACCTCACCGCTTCAATGCCTAGAATAGCGGGCATAAAAACATGTGCGTGTGTGTGTGTGTGTATGTGTGTGTGTGTGTGTGTGTGTGTGTGTGTGTGTGTGTGTGTGTGTGTGTGTGTGTGTGCGCGCGTTTTATCGAAACGGAGGCGTATGTTTGGTATTTATGAGACAATCATCAAGAAGTGAAATTTCGACTACAAGAGAAATCTGTATCGATCTGTTCAGGTCTTGCGACTCCCTACCATTACTAAAATACATCATTTTTTATGCTTGGCACGTGTCACACGATGCACCAACTCATGTTGTACAATTACAAGAGAGAGAGAAAGAGAGAGAGACAGACAGACAGGCAGAAAGAGGGAAAGGAGGCATTGCACACAAGCTTATTCCACTTAAATTCAAATTCTTTATACGGGTTGTTCACGAACAACACACATCGTCTTCAATACATTTTATTTTGTTTTATTGTATTTATTATTTTTTTACTGAGCATTCATGTATCATTCTCAAGGGAAGAGTCAATTACATACATGCTTGTATATGTGTCTATGAGCGATGGGGGGAAGAAGCGAGGGTGTTTCTATATACGTGTGTAAATTGCATGCGTGAATGTATGTCTTTGTGTATGGAAACATGGAAACATTTAGGCATATATATATGTGTGTTTGTGTGTGTGTGTGTGTGTGTGTGTGTGTGTGTGTGTGTGTGTATGCATATGTGTGCATGTGCGTGTGTGCGTATATAGATATGTATACTCGCGCACGCACACATGCTCACACATATATTACACAAGCATAAACATACACACGCGTGTATAATTAGATGTGATGTGCTAGATTTTATAGTTCTACAACAAAACTCTACCTATACAAACAGAGAAACAGAAGTGTGGGTGTGTATGCATAAGTCTGTGATGCATGTGTATATGCGTGTTTGAATGCATATGTATATGCATGTGTGTATATCTATACGTGTGTGTGTGTCTCACACATATTCTACGTATAGATACGCATATCTATGTATGCGTCCGTGTGTGTGTGTTTGTTGTGTATGTGTATGCGTGTGTGTGTGTGTGCGTGAGTGTATTACACACATATGTAGCCGAGCGTGATGTGTAAGCCTTTTTAGTTCCATAACAACCCGCCTACACACACACACACACACACACACACACACACACACACACACACACACATACATACACTCACAATACCTATACCACATGCACACACAAATTCGTATAGCGCACGCACACACGCATATACACAGAAGTGTGTGTGTGCGTATGTGTGTGTGAGCGTGTGTGTGTGTGTGTATTAGCAGTTAAAGAAAATACGTCACAGCCTAATAATATGCAAAAAGCGTAAAAAAGAAGAAGACAAATAATATAGCTGAATATTTTTATGATTATGTTTCTTGCAGTTTATCTTGTGACAACATAAAAGTAAATATTTAGAGACAGATGGCTTTTTTTGAAAAAGCATAAAGCGAAAAATACAAATAACCAAATAAAAACATACGAATAAATAAATAAAATAAATAAAACTAAAATAGAATGGAACAAAAAAAATAAAGTAAAAAGACAGAACGAATTTATTGTTTATTTATTTCTTAATTAATTTGTTTGTTTATCTTTTGACAAGAGCAAACATTAAAAATTATATATATTCTTATTAAACAAGCCAATAACAATAATAACACTAATAATAATAATAATAATAATAATAATAATAATAATAATAATAATAATAATAATACCTGTTTTGAATTTTAAATCTAATTGTTGTTGTATCGACCTTTGGTTAAAAAAAAGGTTAATTCAGTTCAAACACAATCATGCATAATGTCTTCCATCATAATTCTTGGTGACCAACTTTCTAATTTAACTAAAATCAATATTTGATTAATATAATCAGTTGGTAATTATTGAAACAAGATTTCTACAGACGAAACAGCAGAAGCTTTAATTAGAAGGTCTCACCCCACCACGACGTCAAGATGGTTTATAAGTTTTACACTTAGATTTTCGCTACGTCGAGCGAAACTTCTTTACGAGCTTTCCTCGTTAGCAAAATAATATTGTGAAACTGAAATAAGATGAAAAGGAAAAAAAGGAAGGAGAAGAAATTGGCTCAGTGATATGCATCTCTGCCAGGAAATCGCTGCAAATTAGTTGTCTGTGAAGTCATCAATTAGGAAGCAACGAGAAGTAAATGTTAACTGAACAAACGTCAGCAATATGGCAACTTCTATGGGTGGTTCTTACCAAAACCGATATTCAGACATCGTTAAATTAATGTTCATTATTTACTAAAAATATCGAGAATTTCATAGTAATAAATTTTCAAGAGTCCGGTTCGTTATTGTAAAGATATAGCCTGCCCATCGAGTGATTCTTACTTGTATGCTATCATACATGTGTATATATATATACGTATGTGTATGTTTATAAGTATGCATTTATGCATATTTTCATTTATATGTATGTATACGTATATTTATTTATATATATGCGTATGCATATGTGAGAATTACACGTATACATGCAATGGTAATTGTATATGCGTGTGTATATATATACGTATGTATATGTATATATGTACGCGCGTGTTTTATATATATTTTCCTGGTTTTATTCTTCGAATTTCTCATCAATGAAGGAAGAGCTGGTTTCCAACCTAGAAACAAGTGTCTGTTCCATTGGAATTTAGACAATATCTAGTAAATAGACTTGTACGTATCCATATATGTATGTATGTATGTATGTATGTATGTATGTTATTCTCTTTTTCTTAATCTAGAGTAAATTTTGAGCGGCCACTAATTTGGTAGCAAGGTTGTGAAGGGAAATATCAAGTCTTAACCGTCATCCCTTAAATCTTAAGAAAGTCTTGCAGATTTTAATAATCCCAGATATCGTGATCATTTGTAGCTTATGAATTAAGGTTTTGCATTCTCTCCCGAAGATTCCAAATTCAGCCATTCTCTGCTCCAGCCAGATTGGGATGTATACTGTTGCTCCAATATTATTGGGTATGAAGCTGAAAGTGTATCTTGGGTACTATATTTGCAAACACATTATCAATGGTCCATAGATGTATCGAGGTATGTATGTATGTATGCATGTGTGTATATATAGACTTGCATATATGCATATATGTATGTATCTGTGTCAGTGTCTTTGCATATACATGTACATGCGCACACGCGTGAGCAAGTATGGATGCCATTGCACATGTGAATTTTGCTATATATTAAACTTCATGCAATTTTGCAGTACCCTTCATAAAATGTACGAGGGTCGGCTGAAAAGTTCATAAGCTGACTAGAATACTCTCATAGAATGAGACCAAATGAGTTTAATTTGCCAACATAGACCCCGTTGCAGTTCACAGAGTTGTTCCATTGGCGTTTCAGTGCTTCGATGCCATTGGTGAAAAAGCTTTTATCCTGTTAGTTAAAAAAGTCACCAACAGCAGATATGACGTCATTACCCCCTGCGCTACTCTTTCCCATCAAAGTGTTTTTAAGATGATTGTCAGATTGGGCCAAATCAGAGGAAAAGGGAGGGTGGTCAACCAGTTCAAAGCCACAGTCACGCGCTGCACTCATTGAAACGAAGGATTTATGTGCTGGAGTTTTGTCCTCGTGAAATTAGACACCTTTTATCAGTTTTACTTCGTAACTGCCTCAGTAAGTTGGCATAGTACTTTCCGTTGATGGTGAGGCCCTGTTGAAGATAGTCAATAAATACAATTCCTTTTGCACCCCAAAAGACTGAAACCATCAATTTCCCTTGGCCATTCTGGAGCACTCTTCCTGGTTTGGGAACGTTCAAGGAAACCAACTAGATATACTTCAAACACTGTCAGACATTACCGTGATGTGATCAACTTATTGCGCTTTTGATCAAGATTCAGAAGACGTAGCAGCCAGCGAGCAGAAACCTTCATCATGCTGAGTTCATTGTGCCGCATATTCTCAACTCTCTCATGGGAAATGCTAATAGCATTGGCTATATAATCAATCGCCTATCACCCAGCACCGTGTGGTGAATACGATCAATATTTTCTTCGGTGGGGGCAGTTTCAGGATGTCCATACCTTGGGTCATCTTTCAGACTCTCTCTTCTCCTTTTTTATTAAGCTGCCCACTTTTGCACAATTGATAAACCTGGAGCGTCATCCCCTAAAGTAACAAACATATCAGCATCAATGTTCTTGTAGGCTAGACCGTTTCTCTGAAGGTATTTGTTAACATTCCAGTGTCAAATTTCTCCGTTTTCAAGAGAAGTCGTTACTAGTTACTTTTGAAGTCTACTTTGAACAGTCAGATGTCAGTTTATCTGAAAGAAACAATGCAGTTACTAATAAGAAAGGTCGAAATTAATGCATGCAAGATTTCACAGCTTTACCATTTCTCCTTTATAGACAGCTCTAGCTTTCCCTCATGGAAACCCTCGTTATAAAATAAACCTCGAATGTTCACATTCCATGAAATTATCTTGGTCAGTCTATACACGTTTCAGCCGACCCTCGTGCACAAATCATAGTTATTTTCTTCCTCTCTCCTCTGTGTGACTTTATATTGCTACTCTTGTGCAATCTTCCAGTTGCTGACAGAATCATGCAGGTTTTAATACCTCTAGAGTACTTCACTCTACAAACGAATATGGTATTCAAACATTGGTATCATTACTGATAGTACAAATGGACTGGGAAATATTGTCTTGTAAGAAGTAAGCACATTTTAAAGTTTGGTGTAATATTCTTCGGTCGTATTAACTTCTCGGTAGCTTTATATGATACAATTTCATCAATATTTAAGTATTTGCATAATTCGTTGCGTGTAGAAAGTGGCGGAAAGAGAGAAGCCATTGAGATTAATGTTTCAGGTTAGAAAACATTTATTCTGCGTTCTGCTATCAAATATTAGCATTCATTTTAGCCAAATTCCAATCCTGTGTCAGCAGAAGATATTGTTTGAAAATCTAGCTATTTTTCAAGATGATGAATATTTTCATTATAGGTCTCTATACATACTTCATAGGTCTCTATACATAGGTCTCTATACATAGGTCTCTATACATAGGTCTCTATACATAGGTCTCTATACATACTTCATAAAGAAATTATGAGTTGCTTGGGTTTCTTTTGATATTGTCGATTCCAATATAACCTTTGGGATTTTGTTATAGAACTGACAGCGGGATTAGAGTAAAAAATAAACAGAAGCACCGACTGCCTCCTTGGAACATTCTTTTCAGAAAGGTTTGTAACATTCAGTACCATCATTTAACTTTTAGTTTCTAGAATGCGTATTGTTTTGTCATCCTTGGTACATCAGAAAGAAAAGGAGCAGATAGTTTTCCAAATGGAAACTATCTGCTCCTTTTGTGAATAGATCTGAACACTATCCTGTACTCAAGACTTATTGTTATTAGGTTCCTGCAGTGTTTCGTTTTTACTTC
This sequence comes from Octopus bimaculoides, assembly GCF_046866305.1. Taxonomy (NCBI): domain Eukaryota; kingdom Metazoa; phylum Mollusca; class Cephalopoda; order Octopoda; family Octopodidae; genus Octopus; species Octopus bimaculoides. The sequence goes on from NC_142940.1 coordinate 41,864,521, forward strand.
AGACAACAGAGCCTTATTTATCAAAAGTTGTACGACACATCCTTACATTGAGTTTCACCGGCCTGCACATCAGACACCAGCTTATTGGGCTTGCAATGAGCTTCGAATAATTAGTTGAGACAGTTTATGCACAGCTTATTACCTTTAGGTAAGAAATTAACGTACAGGTTTCTGCCAAGTCAGTGTTTTCATTCTTGTGCACAAGGTTTGCCCGTCGTACATACAGGTAATTTGATATGCTACTCTGACTTCCATAGTTCTTATAATTATACATACTGGTGACTCTGTAAACCGTTGATATGTTGTACCAATATCCAGATGTTAGATCTGTTGCTGGTACCGTCTCATTATGCAGATTTCCTACAACTAAGGTAAAATAGAAAAAGTTCCAATATTGATTATATTGGTGTGGTATTCTTCCTTGATTGTATCTAGCCATGATCCATTTTGACTGGAATCCTTTTTCCATCTGGGTTTTTTTCTTTTTTTTGAAAATGATTCAATATCTTCCTAAGAAGTGGTTCTTTATTTTAATTTATTTTATGTTTTTTACTAATATATTTTTTTCTTCTCCTTCATCCGCCTTATACAGCTTTTTGATTAGAAGCAAACTTGAAGTTGACATCGTCGGCTCGCTGAATAGTCTTTTTTTTTTTTTTTGATAGTCATTTTTTTTCTTTTCCCGATAACAAAGTTTTTCACTTAACGTCTTCTGTCCGTGTTTTGAATATATTTATTTCTTTCCTCTCCAAGAGTTTGGAGAGTAAACTCTCCGAACATTTTTGTTTGTTTTTTTTTCATCCGATGTTGTTACTGTGCTGTGAACCTTTTAGTCACCTTTCACATTATGATGGTATTTAAGTGTCTGATTCTGCAGTTGTTGACGTTACCTTCTAGTTTTCTTTTACACATGGCCTGCTTACGTTAAGTAACTTTATTACAGTATGCACTGTTAGTATCTCCTAAGTGCTCTTTCAAAATGATAGCTGCTGTATACAAGCAGTTATTGATAGTCCAAATCACGTAATAGTATATATATATCTATGATTGTATGTATGCATGACTTTATACATATGTATACACACACACACACACACACACACACACACATTATATGCATATATGTATATACACACACACACACACACACACACATATGCATGTGTGTGTGTGCACGCGCGAATACGCGTTTATGTGGTTTCTAAAGTGCTTACACTATCAAATTTTTATAGTGTGTGTTTTTGTATGTATGTTTGAATGTATGTGTGTGTGTCTCTGTGTACATGTGTATTAGCGTGCGCTGACAAGAATATGTCTATGTAATTCTGCGTGTGTGTGCGCGCGCGCACACGCGGATAAGAATATATATTTATGAGTTCGTTTATACACACTTAAAAACACACACACACACACACACACACACACACACACACACACACACGCAAATATACTCCCAAACTAAGCAATAATCTTAACTAATCTATACTCAGAGGCGTAGTTGAACTCATTGCGGTATATTAACGAAACAAACATCAGCCTCATTATGTTGCTTATTCTAATAATGATGGGCTGTTATATCACTGTAGGAAGGATCTTGTGAGTGGAGGCACTCACTCGAGGACATATTGCAGTACTGGTGATTGAATACGAGTTTTTCTTCATTCAGCTTTTATTTCCGGCAATCACTCAAAAGTCTCCTCAACTCACAAACTCAGCAGTTTAATATAGCGTGTTAAACTATTAAAGACTAGTCATCTCGTCATACTACCAGCACATTATTTTCGACATACATCACTCTAATGACTACAAACATGTCACTTTACATATAAACCCTGCTAAACATACATCACAAGCATTCGTCTTAGAGTGATGTGTTAAAAATAGGTTACATTAAAGACTAATCGTACTGCAAGCGCGTAACTTTGAGCATACCTCATGCTAAGGGCTCGTAATATTACAACAAAATACGTCACTTTAAATATGCGCCCTCAGCGTGACCTGCATTCGACCTATTAAAGTGGTTCTCACCTGGGGTCCGTATAAGATTTTGTTGTTAAAATTTATTGGCAATAAATCAGTTATACTTCTGCAATACACCAAACATTTTAATAATTTTTAAATACAATTCCTGATATTTAATTATAAGAATATAATAGGATTTTTTCAACATCGAATGGCTAGAAGGGTCCATCTGGGTAAAATAAGAATCAAAGGGATCCATAGGTAAAAAAAAGATGTCTGAGAAACACAGGACTAGTCGAACTGCAAGCCAGTAACATTGAACACACTAAAAGCATATTATTTTAATTAGAAATGTAAGATGGTCATGGCTAGAATATCTCCGCTCATAAGTCTGCTCACTATGAACTGACCAGGGGCTAAATGACACCAACAACAACAACAACAACGGCTTCAACTTTAACAACACGTTAAACTGAATAGTCGCCAGATCCTTCTACTTCGTTCTAAGCACGCATAACTTTAGATACATCTTACCTGAAAGGTATGTCATCACAAAGACAGATCGATCTTCATTTCAATAAAATCATTTAAATAACATTTTCACGAGCAATATCTAATACAAGCAATATTAAGAACAGCTTAAGGCAACCCATAAAATTCATCCGACGAGCTTCCGTATAGTTTCCTTTCACGCCATTTAACTCACACCCCGAAGCTATTTTAGAGAGCACTTGCCAGAAATCGTCTAATGTACGGGGCTCATACGCATACACACGTGCCTTGAGGCTTCCCCACAAGAAATTATCACACATGGATAAATAAGGGGACCGAGGGGGCTAAGGCAAGTCTGCAAATCCAGAAATGAGGCGGCCACCGAGGAGAGGGCGAAGAACGTTCATTGATGCTGCGGCTGTGTGGGCCGTCGCGCCGTTCTGCTGAAACCACACACGTCGAATAGGCATATATTTTCGTCGTAATTCAGGTACAACGGAGTTTTTTATCATCTTGAGGTAACGCTCGGTGTTTACAGTAACAACGTATCCAGTATTGTCTTCAAAAGCAGGTAAGGACCAATGACGGTAACTTTTCCAAAAGCACACCAGACCGTCACTTTTCGGCTGAGCAGTGGTCTTTCGTGCAGTTCTCTCGGGTTTTCAAAAGCCCAATAACGACAGTTCTGTTGATTCACCATGCCACTGAAACGAAAATGAGCTTCATCACTCATTAACAAAATGAGGTTGCCATTTGCCTCAAAAATTACTTCCATCTGACGTGCCAAGAGAAGCCGCTGTGCATAGTCCCATGATTTCAACTGTTACCCAATAACCAATTTGTACGGGTAGCAACAGGTCTTCATGCAAAATACACCTTACCGATCGATCACTGATACCAAATACAGTGGAAAGCCTCCGAGCAGAGCGATTCGGACACCGTATCAAAGCTTGTCTGTTGCGTTCCACATTTTCCGGGATCCGTACCCATTCGTGGCGCCCCCACCGGTCTCCTATTCATTAGTGTACGCCGTGTACGAAATGTTTCGTTAATCTTCACGTAACAATCGTCGGCAAACACGCAATGCTCTATCGTCCACAGCGCCATGGTTTCACCTGAAAAGAAAAAAAAAATCCTAAGACACCACAGACCGAATGGTAACTATCGGACATATGTCCCTCCCTCTGGGGCTGAGTAATAGCCATTTCAAAAACGTCCGTCCTTTCTGCCTCAGCTCTGTATAAATGTGTGTGTGTGTGTGTGTGTGTGTGTGTGTGTGTGTGTGTGTGTGTGTGTGTGTGTGTGGTGTTTGTGTGTGTGTGTGTGAGATGATGTAACGACATCAGATAATGCTTCAAAAGTTGTAAGATTTACATTTCATTTTCGCTCCAAGTTATATGCTGATGTGTTGCTAGTAGTCCACGCACGTTATGGTGAAATGAGGAAAAACCTGTGGTCATGAAGTGGTTGATAACAAAACTAATGTAAATGGAGGTAGTGTTTGCGGCATTAGACTCAACGCCACTAAGTCATGTGGAGAACTTTGATGGGTAGCTATGGCAGTCAAGCGTGACGGCGTGGTCAATAATTTTGATGGAGGTGTGTTTTCCGTCTTTAGACCAGGTGGTTGCTTACACCGGCATACACTGAGACACGCACCTAAACATATGTATATGCATATATATATATATTATATATATATATATATATATATATATATATATATATATATATATATATATATATATATATATATATATATATATATATATGCGCATCTTTGTATGCATATAGTTATGCATATGTACACACGTGTAGTATGTATGTATACATACATACACACATATACATATATATATATATATATATGCATGCATAGCTATATACATACATGTATATATAGATGTGTATATGTGTGTTTGTATGTGTGAGTGAGTGTAAGTATCTATATATCTATATATATATATGTGTGTGTGTGTATGTATCTATGTTTATATGCACGGACGAATGTGTGTGATGGTTAAGAACTTAAGAATTAGAGACTGACTGACAGTTGTATACTTATCAACTGTAACTATACGCAATGTTAGGAAATATTTTTCTCGCCTGGTTTTGGTAAACGTAACAAGCAATTATTGAAAGTCTACTTTAAATTTTCTCTTGGTCCTCCCCAACCTCAGTCTCTCTCTGTGTCTCTCTATCTCTATCTATCTATCTATCTATCTATCTATCTATCTATCTATCTATCTATCTATCTATCTATCTATCTATCTATCTATCTAATTAACAAGCTAGCTAACAGTATACCTAGTTCTCTACATACCTAATTATTTATCTCTCTACTTAAGTATCTCTCTCTCGCTCTCTCTCTCTCTCTCTATCTATCTAACTATTTATCAATTTATCATTGTATCTATCTTTGAATCTCTTTATCTCCCTTTATCTGTTTTTCAAGTATACAGAAACTAAAATAAGCTGATGAAACACTAAAGAAATATGGACGAATGTTCGTCCTCTCTTTCACAAAGCATTAGAAGTTAATCGGAGAAAGATACTTTCCTCTCACTTCTCTTCAAAAGATACTCTTGAGAGAGCCAAATAAACGTTGGAACTTAACAGTGTACTTTTGAATCTGACAGCTAAAGGCACTGACCACTCAATAACTTTTGCATTAGGAAGCAGGCACTTGCATTTGAGAAAGACAGACAGACAGATGGGCACAGATAATGTATATATCCTAAACTATTAATAATGTTCTTGAAAGCGCAGTGTCGAGAGTACCCTTCGGATGTAGATAATTGAAGAATTGTCGACTAAGATATTTGCTTTCAATGATCCCAGCTTTCAGCAACGATTATTGATTTCTCAAATGAATGTATGGAAAGAGCTTAAGACTTGACAACCAGCAGAAAAATCAATTTTGTAACAAGAACGATTCTTACGTTATAAATCAATAGCTATTACGAAATAAATGTCACTGTCGAGTTGGCAACATTACAGTGAACAACTAAACCGAGAAGTCAGGTTCAATCCCGGTTTATAGCTTGTTTCCACATCGTTGAACTAGTGAGTGATCATTACTGATGTGGAACTGAAGATGTTGAAGGAAAGTTTCCTTAATACTATATGGAAGTTCACCCCGAAATGATTTAATATTTCTTGACGCCTACAATTGACCTTTTGATACGATGAAACCACAAAGGTCATTACTGCTAAGATATTAAAGCAGGCAAGTTGGCACAGACGTTAAGCTTGATGGACAAACCATGCTACCATATCTTGTGAGCTATCTCACGTTTCTGAGTTCATATTGCTTTAATGTGGACTTAGCCTTTAATGTGGACTTGGCTTGTCTCTAGAACGATATCATTAAGATATTTACCAGCATTAATTTGGAGTCAAGTATGGATCAGTAACCTTTACTGAAGTAACATTCTTTAATCTGCCTTATTATCATAACCCTTTGATTTAAAGCAAAGAAAGTATTAATTATCAAGCGCTGTAGATTAATCAAGTTAAGTTGGCGACCGGGTTTCGATTCTTGTTCAACTCATTTCTTTTTGCATACATTATTATTGCCTTTTAAAAAGTCGCTAACATAAAAAGAGCTTTATCATTGGAAAGATTTGGGATTAAGACCATCATCTTATACATAATTAGATAAACTAGATATTTATTACGCATACCGTTATATGTCTAATTTATAATGTGACTTGTAACAGATAAATCTTTGGTAGCTTCTTGAGACGTTTTAAGTGTGCTAGTATGTTCGCTTTGGAATCTGGAGTTGCAACCTAAAGTCACGGGTTTTCAGACATTGAGGTCGTGTTTTTGGACTGATGTAGTTCAAAGTTGAGTAGTCTGATGTGAAGCAACTTCATTAGAGCGGTCATTGAGATTCTTCTATAGAGCTATGCTCCCTTCGTTCATCACTCATTACCATTGTCTGTAGTATTCTGGGTTTTTTTTTACTGAGTCCGAAGGAAGGGACTGTGGCCATGACGCTTGCAGGTTTACCGAGACCGGTGAGGCTATTACCGTTAATGTTCCAAGTATCTCGACATATTCATATTTATTATTGTTGTGATTTTCACCATAGAAATTAAAATTGCAAAATACACAGGTGCCAAAATGTGTAGGCTCAAATCACAGCTTTTCTCCTCCATAAACATCGGTGGCGTAGAACGAGTGGCATGTAGACATGAGCAACTTGTATCATTACAAATGAAAATCTTACCTACGCCTTTACATACGTGAGCAAATTCATCGTCAAATGTTGAGTGATGGAGGTACAAGACAGAAAGAAACACTCTAACGTGTGCACTATTCTTAGAATATTAACTCCACTGTTCCTGATTACCATCTTCACAATAATATTTCTCAACTACTTAAATTTCTTCTTTACCACGATTACAGTTTTCTTAATATCTGATGTACTGGGGATCTTATCACCAATACCACTTACATGTCTTTGTTAATCTCGATATCAATAAAGCTTCTAATAATTATCGCATGCAAATTTGTGATTAAAATTACTCATCTATCAGCAATACCGATCTCTCGACTGTGAAATCAGTGATTTCCAGTCAGGTGGTACTATCGCAGTGACTGCTAATGAGGCTTCCTTCTTCGTCACACTATGAACTGTGGTGTGTTTCAGGGTTCGTTTTTGTCCTCCATACTTTTCCTCCTGATTTAAAAAAAACAAACTATCTCTTACGCAGACGATATCATCATTTATTCCTCCTAAAAATTCTCTAAGCATCAACCACATTCAATTTAACACCTCAGATCAAATTCGCACTGACTTCATGAACAGATATCTCGGAGGTATTCTCCAAAGGAGTCATGCTTACCTTGTCTCCACAAAGTGTAACATTACTGTATGTACCAAGAAACATTACTGAAACAGGAATATTTCGCGAGTATAACTCTCAAAATTGCTTCAAATATTACATCTTCACTCATTGAAAATCCCTACCGTTCACTGAGCGTTCACTAAACAACATCGCAAAAACTGAATGTAAAATATTTCCCTTCGTCTTCAGAGTTTGAAGATACTTCATCCTTGAACAAAAACTAAATATGTATTATGCCTTTGCCAAAATCCACAGCACAGTACTTTTCCTACATCTTGAACGGTGCTGCTACTACATGAGCAGCATTTCAAGAAACGCTACTACACTTCTGAATAACAGAAGTCACTCACAAATACACTGCATCCTCTGGTTCACAGACATTTTTCCTTCTCTCCTCATTTTGGCCTCCCTATCGCAACATCCATTGCCATTGCTCCTCGGAACAGGCTAGTCTCCTACCACCTTCACCCTGGAACATCCGACTCTTTCTCCTTCACCCATATTCTGTCCAATCCCTACTGAAGGCCCCGCAATGACTACTATCCCCAATATCCAGCTATCCTTCACAGAATGGCGGCTCTCTGGAATTTCCTTCCTGGATATATCTTTTTACCTGCAGTTGTTGGACTTGACACCGTTTAAGCGAAAATTTAGCAGCGCTGGCTTCATCAGTCTTCGATGGTTTACAAAAAGTATTTGGACAAAAGTTTCATCTCAAGTTAGAGCACCTGATATATAAAGCAGTTTTAATGCTTTAAATCAGGGAGCCATTATCAAGTTACTATAGGTTTTGTTTATACTGAATGGAGAAATTTCCTTTTGATCAAACATGGTAGAAATTTTAAAGCCTCTAAGTTATAGTTGTAAAATACATGAATAGATAAAATATCGGGCTTTCAGTCAAGTCATTACTTTCTATTTCCTTAGCAAGGCATCACATTCAAAATGCTTTCGTTAACTTACAGGGCGAATAGAAACTTATTTTCATTTGTATAAATCACTATAATACACTGGCAACTTATATAAGAGGTGATATATATCCCACCTATCCACATGAATAAGAAATACAATAATTCTTTGATAAGTTACTGGAAATTGAATTACGAATTGGCTCTAAGACATACTGAATCTTTGATAAATCAAGGCAACTATAGGTTTAAATATTACCGTCTCATTTTCAATTCAGGATTGATAAAGAGATTTTAACGAAACCTGTGAACAACTGGTATTTATTTTAATTTACCTCAACAGGATGAAAGAAATATTCAGCTCAAATTTCAGTCCAAAATCATAGGATATATAGCCTGGAATTCTATCCTTTCTGAAACACAATGCTTTTAACATCGGCTGTAATAATGGTTTCGTATATAATAGCTACTCTAATAATGATTTCTGACTGTAGTACATACAATTTTAGTGAATTCAGTCGCCTGAATTCATCTCAGTACGCCCGTAAGTGAAGAAGGAATGTGAAGGGAGTTAAAGCCAACGAAATGTTCCCAATCAGAAATAATTCTTTCTTCTATATACTAGTTAGAAGGCCTGGAATGTTTGTGCTAAGGGTTTGGTCTCTTTCATCGATTCCAAAATTTAACTACTACTTATTTTTATTGGCCTCGAAATGATGAAAGGCAAAAATCAGGCTTGGTGACATTTGAACTCAGAATGATAAAATTCTTACGATAAGCATTCTATTCCATTTGATAGCGATTCTGGCAGTTCTCTGCCTTTCCCAATCAGAAACAATCGAAATACTTGATACCTAGATCAACAACATAAATCTTTTCGAGAGAGGAAGATGTCGACCCCAAATTTTAAATGAACATATTTTATAGTGTGTATATATTCATTTAAGAATGAATTTTTCAAATGCAACCTCCAACTATTTTATTAGAAATTAAAAACAAAAAACGCACTTTGGATTTTTATATATGTATTTTCAGAGATTCACAATCCACCGTTTTATCTTAAAAATCCTAAACCAAAATTTTAAAATTATTTTATAAATGAGAAACTGATTAGATTTAAGGGATCTAGAGCTGCAGCAGTTTTCTTTTTTTTTTACGTTTTTGCGTATAAAATGTTTTTCTTTCGTTTGCCTTTACATAGTATATATATATATATATATATATATATATATATATATATTGTTTGTATTTGAAAGTTTGGGTTGCTCTGGGCATGCGCTCATAGATTGAAGTTGGACAGCTGAAGACGGCCGCTTGTCTTAATGGTCAGGGTGATCCTACTTTTGCGGATTGTCCAAGCCTAGCCCTCGGAGTTGTTTCCCAACAGGGAAATTGTCTTTGTTTGAACATTTCCTGTTACCATGTCTTGATTTACTTTTGTTTACACTGAAAAAACGCTCTGTTTTTTTTAACCTTGAACTTCTAATGCCCACGTCTTATATTCTTACGAGGCCTGGAAGCTAATAAGAAAATATTATTGGCAGAATCGTTAGCACGCTGGGTTAAATGCTTGGCACCATTTTGCCTGTCTTCATGTTCTGAGTTCAAAATCCACCGGGGTTAACTTTGCCTTTCATCCTTTCGAGGTCGATAAGAAAAAGAACCAGTTGAGCACTGGAATCAATGAAATTGACTAACCAGCTCCCCAAATTTCAGACCTTGTGACTATAGGATTATTACTGTTCAGACAAAATCGTTAGCACGTTGGGCAAAATGCTTAGCAGCATTTCGTCCATCTCCTGGTTCTGAATTCAAATTACGTAGAGGAATCAAGTACCGATGAAACACTGCGGTCGATGTAATCGACTAGTCACCTCCCACAAATTTCCAGGCCATGTGCCTTTGGTAGAAAGGATTATTATTATTATTATTATTATTATTATTGTTGTTGTTGTTGTTGTTGTTGTTATTTCAGTTATTGCTGCTGCTGCTGCCGCTATTGTTGTTGCTGTTGTTGTTGTCTTGGTGTTGTTAAGGCGGCAAGCTGAAAGAATCGTTAACATACCTGGCAAAATGTTTTGTGACATTTCACCGTCTCTACGTTCTGAATCAAAATTCAAATAGATAGATAGATAAATAGATAGGTGCACATGTATGTGTATATATATATATATATATATATATATATATATATATATATATATATAGTTGAAATTTACAGAAAAACATAAGACAAAGACATGTGTATGAACAACAAGCAGGTGTATTAGCTTGACGCTCGGGAAAGTGAGAAAGTCTTTTACGTTTCGCGCCTAATGTGTATATATATGTATGCATGTATGTATAGATAGATAGATAGATATCACCAATATTTTAAGATATTTTATCAGTTGCTCCTAATGTACTTAGTTCACATTTAAACTTGTTAAATAAAGTTATAAAAGGTGGTCGAGAAATATTGTTATAAAATTACATAGTAAATCTGTTTAAAGGTCAAAAGAAATGTATGCATATACATTCTATTTGTGCATATATACATATTGATCTATTTACGTATATATACATATATAGGTACGCATATATGTATGTATGTATGTATACATATTCACATTCGTACGTTATATATATATATGACTATATAAATGTGTTTAGATAGATAGATAGATACATTTCTTTTATTAGCCACACAGGGCTCAACGAAGATGGGACAAATACAATGTAGAGCTTTTCTTTTTGGGAGGGGGAAGGAAGGAAAAAAAAAAAAAAAAAAAAAAAAAATTGGTGGTGTCGATCAAAAGGGATCGTAGGAAGGGAAAAAGGGGCAGTTCGATCAAAAGGGATCGAAAAAAAAAGAAAAGGAAAGGCCGATCAATAGGGATCGTGTATCACACAGTAATGTTCTCGTGTAAAAAGAGGGGAGGACAGTTTAGGTTTAGCCGTGGAAGGAAAAGCCCACGGAAAAGACCACGGTAACCTTGGTCAATATTCTCATTGAAGAAACTATAACAGTAAGTGACTCTCTTTTGCCTTTTTGTTTTATTTTTTTTTTTTTCTTGTTCATAGGGTTATGCTCAAGATGGCTCCGTCGTTCACACGTGCCATCCTTGCTACATTCACCCATCTTTTTTTGAAGCATTCACTAGACAAGACTTCCCTTTCTACTCTCAACTTCCTCTTCAGGTGATACTTGAAGAAGTTGATGAGAGATTGCCCAGAGAGGAAAGTCTTTGTCTCTAGACCTTTCAGACGCGTCCACCATACACATTCTTTCGCCATAGCCACAAGTACGATGAAAATAGCTCTTCCTTCCCGTTTAAAGGAAGGAGGCGCGACAATATTCACGATAGACTCGGCTGATAGACCGACTCGTCCCACACGCGATAGCAGTTGTTCGACGTAAGCCCACAGCTCGGAAATGGTGGGACACTGTACGAGTGCGTGCAGAACGGTTTCGTCGCTCTGCCGGCATCTCGGACAGGTCGGCCCCGTGTTTCTCGAGCCATGCCTGTAGAGCTTATCCCGAACGGGTAGTGCTTCTCGATAGCACTGCCAGGCCAGGGATCTCTGGAAGTTGTCCATAGGTCCCGGCCCGAAGGTCGTCTTAAACAGGCGGGTCAGGTATTCCTCGTCGACGCCCAGGTTCGCCCCGAGATCGTCGTCGTACCTTCCCTCCACTAATCCACTATAGAATGCGTTAGTTGTGATGCAGTCGCTCAAGGTTGACCCGGGTTGTTGGAGTTGCCGAAGAGCAGCGCGACACTCGCGGTGCCATTCGCCCTTCCTCGGCCTCTTCTTGATCCATGACTGCAGTTCGGTCATGGAGACGAGCTGCGGGAAAGCGCGCCGCACAAACGGTGACCACACCTGTTCACCGCTGTCTACGTAGAGCCGGAGATGCCGCAGTCTCAGCGCGTGTCTGCGCATCATCAACCACGGCATGCCCAGTCCTCCTTTTAACGGGTGTTGGCAGCAAACGGATCGCCTAACCATCGGAACGCTTCCTTTCCACAAGAAGCGGAAGAGGATGCGCTCCAGTTTGGTGATGGTAGGGTCGGGACAAGGAACGACGGTCAGGCGGTAGTAGATGACGGACGCGATGTACGTGTTCGCCACCTCCGCCCGACCTTTCAGGGAAAGCTTCCTCTCGGCCCATTGCCGGGCTAGAGTGGCCACCCTTCTCGTTATCTCGTCCCAGTTCTTCTCCGTTTGGAGGTCTGGACCAAACCAGACCCCGAGCATCTCAACCGGACCGTCAGTCCAACGTCCCACGACGGAGGCGCTACTTGACGGCATGGGGTTGCTTCTCCAGGTGCCGAGCCGCAAGCCCACTGACTTATCCCGGTTGATTTTCGCTCCCGTTACCGCTTCGTAGTCTCTCAGTGTCTCGCCGACAAGCTCGATGTGCTTTTGGCTAGACACTATGACGGTGACGTCGTCCGCGTATGCCGACACGCTCGTCCCGCATCCCAACTCTCGCGGGATGCCCCTCAGCGTCGCCAGCTTCCGCAGTAGTGGCTCGAGAGTCAACACGTACAGAAGCGACGAGAGGGGGCATCCCTGACGGACCGAACGTGCAATGTCGAAGGGTCTTGATAGATGCCCATTGACGCGAACTACCGAACGGATGCCTCTGTACAAGGCAGCCATCCAGCCGCGGAAAATGGGACCGAAGCCGGCTGCTATGAGGACAGCCTCCAAGTATTGATGGTCTACCCTATCGAAAGCTTTCGATTGATCTAAATTGATCAGGGCCCCACCCATGCCAGGTTCCTTAACTACCCTCTCTATGATGTAGCGCATCAGATGGAGGTTGTCATGGATGCTCCTGCCCGGCACCGCGCACGTTTGCGCCTTGCCGATCAGTTTCTCGATGACAAGCGCCAACCGCTTGGCTAACACCTTGGCCAAAATTTTCAAGTCTGCATTGAGCAGAGTGATGGGCCTAAAGTTATCTATGACGTCCCCCTTGTTTGGATCTTTCTTCAGCAGCGTTACGGCTCCTCGACTCACAAAACCGGGAATGCTCCCGTTTTGCTGCCAGTTGCAGTACACCGCCACCAAGACGTCTCCAAACAAGTCTGGCTTACAGTTGTAAAGCTCGTAGGGCAGACCATCCAAACCCGGAGATTTGTCCCTCGAGCATCCCGCCATCGCGTCCCTCACTTCCGCCGCCGTGATGGCACCTTCGCAGCACTCCGCCTCTCTTGCCGAGAGTCGTGGCAGGCTGTGCAGGTAGGCACTGAAGTCCACCCTGCGTTCTCGCTCGCCATTCGTCCCAAACAGTCGAGCAAAGTGCCGCTGAAAGGCCTCACACATTTTGCTTGGCTCGAGCAGTTCGCGCCCCTGTTCGTCCACCAGAGACCGAATGGTGGCTTTGTTGCCCTGTTGCGCCTCCGCCACCCGGGCCTCTCGTGCGGCTCCAACACCTTCGTTTCTTAGAGCACGCATCCTAGCCCTGACAACGCACCCTTCGTGTTTGGCGTTGAAGTGTTGGTCAAGGGCCAACCTCGCCGCCAAAACGTCGGATGCGATGCCACTTCTAATTGCCTCTTCTAGCTTCTTAACTAGTTCACCCTCTACTCTGTTTCTGTCTATGGCTAGTGATTTGCTATACCTAACCGCTTCTGCTTTTATTGCTCTCTTGAGGGCAAACCACCATTTGTTATTGATGATGGCTCCTGTCAAAGCCCTCTTTACTAACGTGCTAATCCGGTCTCTGAAAACTGGTCTCGACGGGAAAGACGCGTTTAGTTTCCAGTAACCGGAGCCCTGCCTATGTGTCTTATCTAAGTCTAGCGTACACGTCACAAGTTTGTGATCCGTGTAGCTGACTATGTGAAATTGTGGACACCCTATGCTATCTCTATCTACTCTCCTACACAGTATTCTATCTAGATACGATCTCGACGACCCGATGCGGTTTGTCCATGTCCACATTGGCGCATTCGGGTAATCGAGTCGGTACCTGTCAGACAGTTGAAAGCGTCTGAGCAGGTCTTTGAGGCATTTGCATCCCCGTCTATTCCTATCTCTGCCAACATAGTCTAGATGCGTGTCCAAGGTAGCATTCCAATCCCCCACTAAAAGTAAAGGACGAGACGTTCCTAGGAATACTTCTAGACGTCGAAAGAAATCCGGCCTACCTGTTAAAGGTGGTGCGTATACTGATATGAGTCGAAAAGCACACCCATCGCTGCCATCGACATCCAGAACAACCAATCTACCCTCCGGGTCTATGAATACTGTCTTTACTTCGAGATCCAGACTCTTGCGAAAGAGTACCGCCGTGCCACTACCGCCCATTCTCGGCAGACAGGGAGAAAAATAAATGTTAAACTGTCTGCCAAACATGGACGATAGGGCCCGCGTATCATGGAGTCTGGTCTCGCTTATGGCTATGATTTCTAGTTTATGTGACTTTATGTCATTTAGGAGGTACCCTTGTTTCCAAGGGGACCCCAAGCCACGCGCATTTACACAACCAATCTTGAGCATCATTTTGATTTGAGTGTTAAAGTTTTATAAAGAGAGTCACTTACCGTTTGAGAGTTTTTGTGTCTCCTCCTTCGGGTTTTCTTCGAGGAGATCACTATATAGTTTTTTCGCCAGGTATTTTTGGCATTTGCCAACTGCCTTTGGAAAAATAGATTTTAGTGTGTGGTGCAGGGTTGGTGTTATGTGTAGTATTTTGATGTGTTCTGGCGGTGTTGTGTATGGGTGGTTGCTGGTTTTTATGTCTTCGTTTGTTATGTTTGTTTTTGTGTTGATGTATTCCATCAACTCTGAGTTTTTTGTGTTGATGGCAGTGAGCATTGTGTGTGTACTTGCTTTTGGGGTTTTGTTGCTTGTGTTGTAGTTGTGTGTGCTTGTGTTGGTGTCTGGAGTGTTTTCGGGAGTTGTGTATCTCCCTGCTTTGTTTGTGTTTGCTTTTCTTTTCTTGCTCCTCTTCCTCCTTCCTTTCTGGGCTATTTGCCATTCCTCATTACTTTCATCTTCCGACGAAGGTTCTGAGGAATCGGAAGGGGGTAGGGGCAAATTGTGAGCGTCTGTGTGTGCTTGTGTGAGTGGTTGTGTTGCTGTTTTTGTTGGTGCTGATGGCTTGTTATTTGTGTGAGGTGTGTGTGATGTGGGGGAGGGGGAAACAGTCTTGGAATTTTCTTTCTTTTCCCCTGCTTCCTCACTTGTTGTTTTTGCAGATGCTGTTGTCTTCTCAGTTGCCAGTGTTGCTTGTGTTTCTCTTGTTTTGATTGTTGATGGTGGTGTTGGTAGTAGGGTTTTTTTTCCGGGTTTTGGTGGTTGCCCTTGTTGCTTTTTTTGGTTGGCGGCGGTTGGGCAACTGTCCTTGAGGTGTGCCTCGCTGCCGCATACATAACAACGTGGCCGCCTTCCTTCCACCACTACATATAACTTGTGGTCCTTTGCCAGTTGGATGTGTGTGGGGATCTTTTGGCACTCCTCTTCAGTGATATGGAGGAGGACTTCGACTTTTTTTCCCCCTTCCCAGTTTTTCTCCTCTGCAGTAGCAATTTCTAATATATTTGCCTCCTCCATTTCGAGGCATATAGAACCTACTATCCACTGGGTTTCCACTTGTGAAGGGACATTCTTTACTGTCACCTTCGTCACTCTCTGTCCAAGATAACTCGGTATCATCACCAAGTCATCTGTGTGGAGAGAGAGTGTTGAAAATTCCTTCGCTAACTGTTCGCTCTTAAAGCGTACTAGGACCGTGGCAAATTTTCGTCCCCAAGTAACATGACTTTGAAAGGGCCATATCGGTTTGAGACAAATCTCAATTTTTTGGGTGGAGAAACTCTCCGGTCGCTTCGTTTTCTTGTTGATAAGTCTGTATGATATGTGCTTCTTGTTTGTATTTTCAATAATTGCTTTCTTATAGATCGTACCTTACTCTACCAAGCATCTATTTCGCTTCGACATTATCAACTGTGGAAGTGATATGAATCGTTGAACACACACATATACACGCACATATATTTATTTATATACACATATAAATGCGACTGTGTGCCTGTTTTCTTACATTTATAGATTCTTAGGCGCAGGCTGTGTGGCTGTGCGGTATGAAGTTTGTGTGGAACCGTAGGCAAGCGTCTTCCACTATAGCCTCTACTGTCACCCACCACTGCTTTATAACTCGTACCGGTTTCTTTATGTCCAGGATATATAGAATATGACGGTGCCCCAGTATAACCGCAGGCTACTGACAGAAACAAATAAAAGATTAAAAAATGTTATCTTTTATTTTATTTATATAACACATACAAATACACACACACACACACACACACACACACATATATATGTAGATATATATATACGACGGGCTTCTTTCAGTTTCCATCTACCAAATCCACTCACAAGGCCTTGGTCGGCCCGATGCTATAGTAGAAGAAACTTGCCCAAAGTGCCACTCAGTGGGACTGAACCCGGAACCATGTGGTTGAGAAGCAAGCTTCTTACCACACAGCCATACACATATATAATATGGTGTTACGAAATATGTGTAGATATTTAATAGATATGTTAATCTTCTTAGTCTACTGACGGAAGGAAATTCGGGTAGTATATACACACACAAGTTGCTGGGTACAAGACCTGAATCTCGATATGATTGCAGAGTTCCGAATTCATTTAAATTGTATGGTGCGAGAGGAAATATCTTATAGCCATTTAGGAAATGCTTCTTAATTCGCACAGAGTGAGAACTAATTTGCTTATTGCCGATCAGTTACTAGTATAAGAACACAGCATGAACATTTGAACAAAAATACTTTACCGAAATATAATATAATACACTACAGTATAATATAACATATTATAATATAACACAATATAATATGATATAGTGAAGGCGCATGGCTTAACGGTTAGGGTATTCGACTCACAATTGTAAGATCGTGAGTTCAATTCCCGGCGACGCGTTGTGTTCTTGAGCAAGATACTTTATTTCACGTTGCTCCAGTCCGCTCAGCTGGCAAAAATGAGTTGTGTCTGTATTTCAAAGGGCCAGCCTTGTCACACTCTGTGTCACGCTGAATCTTCCTGAGAACTAGGTTCGGGTTACACGTATCTGTGGATTGCCTCAGCCACTTGTACGTTAATTTAACGATTATGCTGTTCCGCTAATCGTATCAGCTCGTCGTCGTAAGCGACGGAGTGCTCCTAAAGAAAAAAAATTTGATATAACATGATATATCATAGTATATGTCTTATTATTTAAATGCGTGCGTGTGTGAGTGTGTGTAAATATATGCAAATACTTACACACACACACACACACACACACACACATATATATGTGTGTGTGTGATGTATATTACACAAACGTACGCATACATCCAGGCACAGACATATGTAATATCTGCGTGTATATTATAAATCACAAGAATCTGAAGTGCGTTTCGTTTCAGTATATCATGAATACATCAATAGATTTTAGCCGACACTGTATGTTTAGTCAGTTGCTAATATCGTGTTACCCTATATAAAATTTCAATGGACACAAAATGAAGGTTCAGCCGGACTAATCTCAGCTCTGTAACTGGGAGTTCATGAATGATCGAATATCTTTATCTGTTGTCAAAGGATACACTGCTTAGAAATTCGCTATTACTAAGGGTTTAAGTAAATAGATCTCAATTTATATATATAACGCATTAGCAGTAGCTATTTCGATTCATAAACCACTAGTGTATTAACAGTGAGTTAATTTTATATCATTACAGTGAATTATATCGTATTAAATGAAACAGTATTTATATGTATAAACATACAGTATAGCCAAAAAACTATAGACGCATTCAATATAGTAATGAAACAAAACTCTCTCAATTCTCCAATGACTTATTAAGCAAACTAGGTACGTATAATGCGTTCAGTATGCAAATCTGGGTATCCAAGTTATTTAAGCCATTTCTAACAGTGAATGTAAAAGTTGTATCTTAGTGGAAATTTTAGCATTTAAGCTGATATTGACAAAATTTTGAAATACCATTAAAGTTCGATCTGCATTTTTTTCAGTCCCCGAAAGCAATGCGTATAAATAAAAGATGCATACATTTGTCTCAACATACAACGTTTGTGAAAACTTTATTAATATATTCTGTTGTATCATATATCATATATAGTATCTATATATGTATGTATATGTATGTGCTTATGTGTGCGTGTGTGTATGTGTGTGTGTACATATATGTGTGTATACGCATACATGCATACATACACATAAATATGTATGCATGTATACGCATACATGCATACATACACGCAAATACACACACACACACACACATATATACATACATACATACATGTATACTTTTACTCTTTCATCCTCTTACTAGTTTCAGTCGTTAAACAGTGGCCATACTGTAGTACCCCTTTCAATTTTAGGAGAATTTGACACCAGTGCTTTTTACAGTGTCTGGTATTTATTTTATCGGTCAGTTTTGCCGAACCGCTAGTTACGTGGACGTAAACACACCAACACCGACTGTCAAGCGGTGGTTGGGGAACAAACACAGACACATACACATATACATATACGTATATATCCACATGCAACATTTAAACAACTCATACTTTCTATAACCAATGCACACATATAGTCCAAAGCAAGCCACACGCTCACACACAGACACACGCACATCCTCGAAATATACTCCTAACGACGCCCGAACACACTTTTAAGGCATTTTGGCATACAAACACACATGCATATACAGCCAGGCATATTTGTCTCACAGTTACCTCCCCTATTAGTTTCGATCGTACGAATTTTCTCTCTTTCTCTCTGCCAAATTCTGGTTATCTCTAACTTCTGGTTATCTCTAATTTCTGGTCATTCCTAACCTAGCTACACTCACATTAAAACGTAGTTTTGTTTGTCTTCTCTCTTTCGATCTTTCAGAAGAAAGAATTAACTTAGAAACGTCGAAAAGATTTCTATTTTGTTCTATTTCCATGAGCATAAACTTAATAGTATTACGTTGAATTTACTCAATTTCACACGTCGTTAATTTCGCCATAAGTGTTATACATTCATACATACATACACACATACATACATACATACATACGTACATACACACATACATACATGTGTGTGTATGTGTGAGAATATAGGTACGATTTATATTTAAGTTGCATGACAGTTATGCAATATTTCGATCTCCGTGTGTCTTCTTGCATAAATAAGGATCATATCATAGTCTAAGTTTCACTTGGTTGGAATCTGCACTTAGGTAAGCCACAGAGTACATACAGAGAGTAAAACAAAACCGTAAAATTTGCTTATGCAATATCTAGTTACTGAATATTATATAAACAATTCTCCTGTTTATATGTATAAGTATGTATGTATGTATGTACGTATATACATACAATCACACACACACACACACACACACACACACACACACACACACACATATATATATATATATATATATATATATATATATATATATACAGGTGCTTGTTAAAAGTGGGGCATTCTTTGTGTTTTCATTAATATTTTGTGACAACGGTTCCATATCGATAAAATAAGTACAGGATAAAGATATGTATTGAGTTCCTAATGATCGACTAAATCCATTAAAGGGCTATACTGCTTTTACTGCAATTCCGTGATTAAAACACTATAAAATAAGGTAAATATTGTCAAGGAAGATAACTAGGTTCATTTACTGTCAAGTGCATTGTAACACCGCTAGTTTTTAACAAAGGTTATCGGTAGATATTTGCTGCAATTTTGGGCTTCCTTATTTGAAATTTATGAGAGCAAAAAAAATTTAATAACTGCGCAGTCAATATAGCGAAAAACTTTAGTAAAATTCCGCTTTTTATAAAATTTTTTGTACGGCTTTTGAGCTGTAAGCAAATAATTGCAGATTTAACTTATTTTTAACATTGTTTTTATGAAACAATGGTTTAAGGAGAAAAAAAAAACATGAATTAGAAAAAAGATAGAAGTAATGGCTATGTGCAGAAGATATGAAATTTAGAATAAAGGGCATGCAGTATCGAATATTATTGAATTTCTTGTTTGGTAACAAGAGACAAATGTTAGATCAAATATAAAGACGACATTTTTGTCAATATCATAAGAGATAGCGCCTGAAGTATTTTCTGCATGTAATTAATCAAGTAAAGCTGGTTCCGGTGTCAACCGAAAGAGACATCTGCCTAGTTTCGTTGCAGCATAATCATCTACACTGCTAAGCGATTCCAGCGGAAATCTAGCAGTGTAAAGAAGAAGTTCTAATTACCGTAGCACTTCATCTTACCCGAATGGTATGTAG